>NC_084633.1:6628669-6663537 GCF_033978795.1 Nerophis ophidion | reverse complement strand
ACTCGCCAAACCTCCCGATTTTCCCGGGAGACTCCCAAATTTCAGTGCCCCTCCCAAAAATCTCCCTGGGCAACCATTCTCACGAAATTCTCACGATTTGCACCCGGACAACAATATTGGGGGCGGGCCTTTACTGCCTCTCTCACCTAAAACCTTCACTCCTTAATAGTTGCATGCTGTCCAGGGCTCCACTTTTCCTCCATATAAACAGCATGCCGGCCCAGTCACATAATAATGTAGCGTTGGACGGGTTTAACAATGGTCTTTACATGAAGATGTTAAGAAATGCTGACAAATTCTATAATCTTTTAACTGGTTTAATGATGAAAAGGATGAAGTTAATTTCCAGCACACACACACACACACACACACACACACACACACACACACGTGAATGCATGCATACTTGGTAAACAGCCATACAGGTCACACAGAGTGTGGCCATATAAACAACTTTATCAGTGTTACAAATATGCGCCACACTGTGAACCCACACCAAACAAGAATGACAAACACATTTCGGGAGAACATCTGCACTGTAACACAACATAAACACAACAGAACAAATACCCAGAACCCTTTGCAGCACTAACTCTTCCGGGACGCTACAGTAACATTTACGGCTTTTGGAGCTCAGTGCACAACTGCACATACAACAAGAAGGAGACGAAGCAGAAGAACGAAGAAGAGACATGGCTACGACGACAAAGAAGAAACAATACGCTTGCAATTTCCAATATGATTGGAAAAAATAATTTCATTTCATCCAGAACAGCTGGAAGGGGGAAACGGTGTGCTGCCTGCACTTCAACCCCGAAACCCCAACCCCCCCCCCCCCCCCCCCCCCCCATCGTACCCCCCCACCACGAACCAAACACCCCCCCAAACCCACCTCACCCCCCATCTATCGAATTAGGAGGGCTCAAAGTTGGCAAGTATGGGCACTACACACTCGTTGACAAACAAATCCCACCAGGCTGCCGTTCTATCCAAAACCGTCGTTCAACTGTCTATGTTGCCGTCTGAGATGTGTTGTATCCCAAATAGCTGCAATCGCATGTTTGCTCCAGAGCCGCAAGTGGCTCTTTAGCACCATTCTTGTGGCTCCCTGGAACTTTTTCAAAAATGTATGAAAATAGAATAAGATGGGGGGAAAAATATTCTTGTCTTATTAGAGTTTCTGTTGGAGAACAACATGACACAAACCTACCTAATTATAAGAAATCCCAGTGTTTATATCAAACATGATTCTCTGATGAGAGTATTTGGCGAGAACCGTTTTGTCCTACTAATTTTGGCGGTCCTTGAACTCACACTAGTTTCTTTACATGTACAAATGTATTCAATGATGCCAGAGAAAGACATAGTTTATGCCACTCATTCTTCGTCTCATTTTGTCGACCAAACCTTTTATACTGTGTGTGAATGCTCAAAGGTGAGGTTTGTTGGTGTTATTGAATTATGTGGAGTGTTTATCAAGCATATTTGAACATTGCATGACTGCAAGATAATCGATGCTAACATGCTATTTAGGCTAGCTGTATGTTCATACTACATCATTATGCCTTATTTGTAAGTATATTTGAAATAATTTAATATCCTTTACATTTATCTTCATTGTATATAATTTACTTTTGCATGTCTCATGACACATTATCTGTATTTAATATTGGGTGCATTTCAGATAATTGTGTGCCAGGTTGTTCCAGACCACAGCAAACATTACCTAGCTTGCCAAAGATTGTAATAGATCTATTAAAAGAAAACAGCCTGCCGATTCCTTTAACTTGGACACACACATCTATACCTTTGGCCATTCTGAGCCAGTCATTTCCAAGAGTTATCTCACCTGGTTTACTAATGGTTTCTAATGTTGTAAAAATGTTTGGAATAAATATATAACATTTCAACACTTTTGTCAACAAAGATTTGCTTCAGCCTGCGACACAGTCATTTTGATAGTAGGCTATTATAGGTAATATAGACACTTTCGTCGTGTGTTGCCTTCAATACAAGACTTACAGTATATACGGCTTTTCATTTTTTGCGGCTCCAGACAGATTTGTTTATTTTATTTTTGGTCCCATGTGGCTCTTTCAGCGTTTTGGGTTGCAGACCCCTGCTTTAGGGGGATACCGTCATGGTCTGTTTTGCATAATTATGCACAACACCTAAAACAATGCTCATAGAATGCCTTGCTTAGGGTGAAACAGAAGTCTAGACGGACGTATAAAACGGGGGGAATCAAAAGTTGTTATTCCTGAGAGCAGTTTGTGGGAATTAGTTCAAAACTCAAAGCTGAAGGAGTCTGTTTCATTTTGTCTTCTGAGAACTGGCAGTGTTCCATTTTAAATTCAACATCTTGCTTTTGGAATGTGAATTTACCAGCCTCTATTTCCCGCCCCAACTGCTTGTATCTAATCTTCTAATCCACATGTGCGCTACTTTCCACCTTTTGTTAAGTTGTTTTTTCTTGTTTTTCTATGGTCTCACTCTTCGGCATCACCCCGGCTCTATTTCAGTGATGAAACGTGTTTCTGAGCTTTGTGTCAGGAAGCATCTTTAGAGAGTGTCTGTCAGTGGATTACACTGTGGCAGTGGCCCCATCTGCCTAATCTGTTTTAGCGCGATTAGCTGCAAACAAGAAGCCGTAACCGGGGTTGTACATTTACTTTTTGGGTGGAATGTCAGTCTACACATAGCCTCACCGCTGACACTGCCGATACCAATACATTGGACAGTAAATGTAGCTACCAGTCTTGCCATATTTAAAGCTACAGTACCAATGATTGTCACACACAAATTAGGTGTAGCGAAATTATTCTCTGCATTCGACCCATCACCCTTGATCACTATTTTCCTTATTGACTCGCATGTAAGACAGTCATCTTACCTTCGGGGTAAAGAGATGTACTGTATACATTGTGTCAAACGCCTACCATATTTTACGGACTATAAGTCGCAGTTTTTTTCATAGCTTGGCCGGGGGTGCGTTTTATAATAAGGAGCGATTTATGTGTGAAATTATTAACACATTGCCGTAAAATACCAAATAATATTATTTAGCTCATTCACGTAAGAGACTAGACGTATAAGATTTCATCGGATTTAGCGATTAGGAGTGACAGATTGTTTGGTAAACTTATAGCATTTTCTATATGTTATAGTTATTTGAATGACTCTTATCATAATATGTTATGTTAACATACCAGGCACCTTCTCAGTTGGTTATTTATGCGTCATATAACGTACACTTATTCAGCCTGTTGTTCACTATTCTTCATTTATTTTAAAATGCCTTTCAAATGTCTATTCATGGTGACTTATACTCCAGTGTGACTTATATATGTTTTTTTCCTTCTTTATTATGCATTTTTGGCAGGTCCGACATATACTCCAGTGCGACTTATACTCAGAAAAATACGGTCCTCTCCAGGCCTGTATGAGCATTTATTCGTGTCATTCACATACCCCAGTGACCTAGAGGGAAGCAGTCGCAACAAAGAGATTAAAAACTACCGTATTTTCCAGACCATAGGGCGCACCGGATCATAAGGCGCACTGCCGATGATTGGTCTATTTTTGATCTTTTTTCATATGTTAGACGCGCCAGATTATACGGAGTTAAAAGTAGTTATATTATTATATCTATTTTCTAAATTGAAAACACTTTATTGTGGTCTATATAACATGTAATGGTGGTTATAAGGTCAAAATGTTGCATAGATTGTTTTACAGATCATCTTCCAGCCGCTTTCTGACAGTCGCTTCCGGGTTGCACCGTTTTGTGGGCGGCCTTATTTACGTGGCTCACCTTTGACAGCGTCTTTCCCGGCCAACTTTGTTTAGCGGTGTAGCGTGCAAGGACAAGAGCGGAAGAAGCGTCAAAAGATGGAACTAACTGTTTCAATGACTTTCGGACTTTACTTGTATCCATAAGGGAGCAGCATTTCATCATCCGGAAACAACCACACCGGCAATGTGTACCATGAAAAACTGTCCGATCGGAACTCTCTAATAACTAAAGTTCAATCCAAACTCACTATGTCGTTATGTTTTAGCGCTTTCATGGAGAGTTTACGGACACATACTGTATAAGTAAGAACTTTACACTACTTTGTATTACAAATGGCAACAGCGGAGGTTAAATGTACGATAACAAGAAGATATAGAAAAAGAAGAATTATTCATGGATTTAAAGTATTATAGAAACATTGGGTCTGGTTCAAATATAGAGATGAGGGTCTTTAATTTGACCTGCAGTTGTGCTCTGTCTCAAAGTGTGAACATGTGCTCAATGTTTCCTTACAAATAATATGTTGTCTATTACCATTATTGCTATGTTGTCTATTACCATTGTTGGTGTATTCATTCTTCCTACATTGTTGATACAAATTATTGTTACGGTGTAATAATTATTGTTACCTGCGGTAATGCCACCACGATACAACATTTGTATTATAATCCTTAAAGTAACAGTGAAACCCAATTGAATAATCACTGAATGGAAAACTGGGGGTGGGATTAAACAAGTTATCTTCTTCCCACTCCCTTTTAGGCAAAACTAAACAATCATGTATTACATATTATACATTACCTTTTGCACTATATTAAGTTATATTATTATCTTTTGTCAATGTTGTACTTTATTTTTTTTTATTTTTTATTTTTTTGTTTTTTTCACGTCATTACCTAAAATAAATAAATAAATGAAAAAAAGGAAAGAAAAGAAGCTTATCGACCACGGCTGCTTTGACCACCTCCCCTGAGGCAGGAGTAGGATCACCAGCCTGAGGAACTGCTTTTTTCCCAGATGATGCTCTGTAGCAATGGATGCCAATCACCCACCAGCAGCCAGCCTCCCCCGTCTCCATCCCTGCATGAGGGACACCTAATTTACACATGTCTCCCAACTGTGCGGATTGGGGCTTTTATTTTGTTTCTTTTGTTGTCATTGTTTTTACGTTCTGCTGGACTAGAGGATCACAATCTACTCTGTGTTTCTATTCATTGTATTTTATGTATAATATATTCCTATTAACCTATGTTGTTTATAACTTGCACTTGTTATTTCATATTCTATTTAAATGATTATGTCCATGTATAGCTCGGTTGGTAGAGTGGCCGTGCCAGCAACTTGAGGGTTGCAGGTTCAATTCCCGCTTCCGCCATCCTAGTCACTGCCGTTGTGTCCTTGGGCAAGACACTTTACCCACCTGCTCCCAGTGCCACCCACACTGGTTTAAATGTAACTTAGATATTGGGTTTCACTATGTAAAGCGCTTTGAGTCACTAGAGAAAAGCGCTATATAAAATATAATTCACAATATTAGGGCTGGGCGATATGACTAAAAAATGTATCACGATATAAGTGTTTCATATCAGTCGATATCGATAATTATCGATAAAAAAAACCAAAAAACTATTCTAAATAAAGACCAGGAGAAAAAAGGCTGAATTTGAATACTTTTATTTTAAATATAACCTTTAGAACAAGGTCAGCATTAAGAAAAACAGTCAAATAAACAAAAATACTGGTCGATGTGCAAATATTGACATTAAATAAATGCTTACCCAGACTTCTCAACTGTGCTGAGCGGTAGCATGTCCTTCGCTAATTGATACACCACTGCATTCCTTATTTCTTTACAATGTTTTGAATTTTTGTCGTATCCCACTGGGTCATTATTGTCACCGATGTCCCACTGGGTGTGAGTTTTCCTTGCCCTTATGTGGGCCTACCGAGGATGTCGTAGTGGTTTGTGCAGCCCTTTGAGACACTAGTGATTTAGGGCTATATAAGTAAACATTGATTGATTGATTGATTGATATGGCAGTGCTGCCGAGTGCCTCTCGATGGTGGTCTTTTGTTGCCGCTTCGGTGCTGTTCCACTTGCACCGGCTAATGTTGTGGCTGTTTGCTGCTGTACTCCGGCGGGTGAGAGCGGCTCAGGTGGTAAAATAAGTTTGTCGTGTTCCAAGACTTGGTCAGTACTACGACCTTGCAAAGTTTGCAGACAGTATTACTCTGATTCGTATCGGACTTAAACAATCTAAAATACTGCCAAACTGGTGACGTGACGGTTCCTTTTTTATTTACAATTTCATCTCGTGCTGCCGCACTCATATTCCCGTTTCGTTGATTTACGTGGACCCCGACTTAAACAAGTTGAAAAACTTATTCGGGTGTTAAAATTTAGTGGTCAATTGTAATGAATATGTACTGAACTGTACAATCTACTAATAAAAGTATCAATCAATCGTTGCTTTTTTTTTTTTCCCTGTTAGCATTTCCCAGAATGCCTTGCGGTTCAGGCTCGGCCGTGATAGGTCGAGAGGCTAAAGCCCTTCCTTTGCCTACACCCCCCAGAATGCCGTGCGGTTCCGGCTCTGCGTTTCTTACTATTTTTTTCTAACAGAACTCAGTGAAATTATCGAACGTTCTATCGACCCCATTGATATTGATCACATGTCTATCGCGATATATATCGTTATCGTTTTATCGCCCAGCCCTAGTCCATATTATTGTTCTTGTGGTACTCATTTGGCTAAATCTGGGGCCCATTTTCTTATGTGTCTCATGTGTGCCAATGTGACATTTCTTGAATCCCTGAATTTTAACCAATTCTAGTACCAAATGAACATTTTAAAAACAGTACCCGTGCTTATAAGGTAGTTTAAAAAAATTTGTAAGATGGCTCCGGTGCAATCATGGAACCAGGTTTCAGTTCCCATCCCTACTTGTCAAACTCAATGGTCAACATTGTCAAAACATTACAAAAAAATACAATTTTGCTGTAGTTTTTATCTATTTAACTGGAAAAATAATATTCCTCTCTCCTCATGATCCTACAAACCCTGTTTCCATATGAGTTGGGGAATTGTCTTAGATGTAAATATAAACAGAATACAATGATTTGCAAATCATTTCCAACCCATATTCAGTTGAATATACTACAAAGACAACATATTTGATGTAAAAACTCATAAACATTTTTATTTTTTTTTCAAATAATCATTAACTTTAGAATTTGATGCCAGCAACACGTGCCAAAGAAGTTGGGAAAGGTGGCAATAAATACTGATTAAGTTGAGGAATGCTCATCAAACACTTAATTGGAACATCCCACGGGTGTGCAGGCTAATTGGGAACAGGCGGGTGCCATGAATGGGTATAAAAGCAGCTTCCATGAAATGTTGAGTAATTCACAAACAAGGATGGGGCGAGGGTCACCACTTTGTAAGCAAATTGTCGAACAGTTTTAGAACAACATTTCTCAACGAGCTATTGCAAGGAATTTAGGGATTTTACCATCTACGGTCCGTAAAAATTATCAAAAGCTTCAGAGAATCTGGAGAAATCACTGCACGTAAGCGATGATATTACAGACCTTTGATCCCTCAGGCAGTAATGCATTAAAAACCGACATCAGTGTGTAAAGGATATCACAACATGGGCTCAGGAACACTTCATAAAACCACTGTCAGTAACTACAGTTGGTCGCTACATCTGTAAGTGCAAGTTAAAACTCTACTATGCAAAGCGAAAGACATTCATCAACATCCCCTAGGAACCCCGCCGGCTTCGCTGGGCCCGAGCTCATCTGAGATGGACTGATGCAAAGTGGAAACGTTTTCTTTGGTCTGACGAGTCCACATTTCAAATTATATTTGCTAACTGTGGACGTGGTGTCCTCCGGAACAAAGAGGAAAATAACCATCCGGATTGTTATCGGCGCAAAGTCCAAAAGCCAGCATCTGTGATGGTATGGGGGTGTATTAGTGTCCAAGGCATGGGTAACTTACACATATGTGAAGGCACCATTAATGCTGAATGGTCCATACAGGTTTTGGAGCAACATAAGTCGTTATCCTAGCAACGTTATCATGGACGCCCCTGCTTATTTTAGCAAAACAATGCCAAGCTACGTGTTACAACAGCGCGGTTTCGTAGTGAAAGAGTGCGGGTACTTTCCTGGCCCGCATGCAGTCTAGACATGTCTCCCATCTAAAAAGTGTGGCGCATTATGAAGCTTAACATACGACAAGAATGTGGACTGTTGAACGCCTTAAGCTGTACATCAGGCAAGAATGGTAAAGAATTCCACTTTCAAAGCTTCAACAGTTATTTTCCTCGGTTCTCAAACGTTTGAGTGTTGTTAAAAGAAAATGTGACGTAACACAGTGGTGAACATGCCCTTTCCCAACTACTTTGGCACGTGTTGCAGCCATGAAATTCTAAGATAATTATTATTTGCAAAAAAAAATGAAGATTATGAGTTTGAACATCAAATGTGTTGTCTTTGTAGCATATTCAACTGAATATGCGTTGAAAAGGATTTGCAAATCATTGTATTCCGTTTATATTTACACCTAACACAATTTCCCAACTCATATGGAAACGTGGTTTGTATAATATCATGTTTTTGTGTGTGTATAAATGATGTGTTATGGCACGATAGTGCTTCAATGGTTTGTCAGTGTTTGTGTGTGTGCACACTCCAGCATGTCATCGACTGATTTATAACAGTGTCCCTCAACTACCCCCGACACAAATCTATAGTGGCAAGAAGGGGCGGATCCGATAACGTTGCTGATTATTTACTGTTAGACCTCTCGCTGTCACTCTTCTACGTTGATAAATGACACGCACACTTTCCTCAGCGAGAAAGGGAAAGCCGTCATAGTCGTGGGCGTAACAAATCAGGGTCAATCTTAGGAACTTGTCATCTTGGGGGGAGTGTGTGTGTGAAATGTGTGTGTTTTCAGCCCCAAACTCAATCAATGTATTTTATTTCGGCAATCTTCACATAAAACAAAGAACAACAACAAGAAAAGAAAAAAAAAAAACACTCATTTGAGCAATGATTGAGCCGAAAGGGTGTAGGTTGAAGCAACGCTTATATAAACCTACCCCATCACAACAAGAACAAGGTTCAAAATATATAAAATCCAAAACATGCTTCACTTATATTACTTTTTTTTTTAAACGATATATAAGCAACATATAAGTAGCACACGTCTCATATACACAATTTAACATTTAAATCAAACATATACATTTGTACACTTATATATATATATATATATATATATATATATATATATTATATATACACAATTTATTTAAATTCCATATAAAGTGGTAATATATACATTTTAATATAACCTATATGTATAATTATGAAATCATAAATTGTATTTATATACATATATATTATTGTCTTTCTAAAACAATGTTTGCTCTTCTTTCTTATATTTACTAATGATAAATGATTTAAAAAGCTTTTTAAACTGGTTTATGTTGGTGCTGTGTTTTATTTCATCCTTTAAACAATTCCATATTTTAACCTCTGCTATTGTTATACTCATTCGTTTCTGCGTTGTTCTACAATATTGGATCTTAAAAAGTAGTTCTCGTAAATTATAATTCCCTTCTCTTTGTAAAAATCTTCTCTGTAACCCTGTTGGAAGTAAATCTTTACTTGCTTTATAAATCATTTGGGCAGTCTTGAGTTGGATGAGATCTGGTAGTTTTAAATCAAATGTTTTTATAAATAATCCATTAGTGTGTTCTCGGGGTCCTGTGTTATGTATCAGTCTGATGGCCCTTTTTTGCATTATGAATAGTGGTTAAATGTTCGTCCTGTATGTATTTCCCCAAACTTCTAGACAGTAACTCAAATATGGTAAAACAAGTGTACAATAAAGAGTGTGTAATGTTTTTTGATTAAGAATGTGCTTTGTTTTACTAATCGTCTTGTTGTTGCTAATTCCACTGGGGCAGAGAAAGAAGGGTTAATTAAGGAGGTTTATCATCCAATTAGAAACAATATTTGGTAACTTATTTAAAAGTGTGTTAATTGAACCTTACAATGAGAAAACTGAGGTGCATTAATTGTCAATTTACAAAATAATCACTTAATTTAATGTATAATAAAACAATCATACCATATATAATACTGGATATATAGTATTATTGTACATAGTATTATTATTATACATAGTACATAGTAATAGTATTATTATACATAGTAATATATGAGATATATATTAAGTAAGGTAAGTGGTGAGTTCAAACCCCGGCCGAGTCATACTAAAGACTGTAAAAATGGGACCAATTACCTCCCTGCTTGACACTCAGCGTCAAGGGTTGGAATTGGGGGTTAAATCACCAATAATAACTGGTGCCCACTGCTCTCCTCACTTCCCAGGGGGTTATGTGTTGGCCGTTCTCAAGGTGGGTGTGTTACTGATGTCATGATATTAATACATTACTCCCAAAGATCGAGTGGTCAATAGCCATCCATCGACGGCTTGGCCACCCCTGAATTAAAGGATAAAGTTATATTTTCCTAAATTTGACAAAAAAGACTCATCAGTGAATCATTGAAAACTTTTGCCTGGTGTTGCAAAAACAGTTTCTGAAACTAAACGGCTTTCCACACTCCCATTTACACATCTGGACAATTTATAGCATCCGGTTAGCACGTACCAGGAAAAAAAACGACTAAAGACAACAAAGTCCAGGCTGTGATGCCCAATCCCTTCCATTACTGCATGAATGCAGTTGTCGATGTGGCCATATAGGTTAGCTACAGAGTAATTAAAGCAAACATCAATAACAAGGGGAATGAACACTGCTGATTGATAGATAAGGAATAAGAGACAAATAATAGTGTATAAACTTTTGGAGAGGCGCAGCCAACTGGCCGACGGCGGGGCAGGGCACGCTGAAGCCCTGCCCAAGATGGCGGCAAGGAGGCGGAGAATGCGGCGGGGCGTGCCGGGAGCGACGCCGCCGCAATCGAATTCAGATGCGTGGCTCACACACCGGGAAACGAGTAACATTTCTCCTGACACTGTATAAAAGGGGAGAAGGAGGAGAGATCGAGGAGGAAGGAGTTGGAGAGCCGGCAAGAGCGATCAAAGAGCAACAGAGAGCGAGTCACAGAAGAGGAGGACGACGACGGCGGCTGAAAGAGCGGACCGGAGAGCGAGAGACGGAGAGTGAGACACGGAGCAGCGAGCAGTGGGAGCGAGGACGGTGAAAAGACATCGGCCTTTATTGAAAAATAAAGTCAAACCTGCAAAAACATGTCCTTCCTGGGTGGTCCACTGAACCCGAGCGACGACAGCAAGAGACTGTCACAATACTATTTAAATATAGTGTTACCAAGGCAACCGGTGCCAGAAAACGTGAGGCGTTATGATTTAGTCATAGTTTGACACACCTGGACATTTATTATTTTTGTTGTTTTTCCCAGCCAGCATGCTTCAAAAGTGTGTGTGCAGGACTACAAATATATTTAAGTCTCAGTTTTGCCAGTAGTACCTAAAGGCTTCAGTGAAGGAAGGGAGTAAACAACACTTCACACGGCAAAAGAGATGTGTGAGTGGAGAGAGTAAAACCATAAAGCCCAAAAGGGAGAGGACATCTATCAGTGCTTCATTTCTCTTGCGCAATTTTTCACTTTGTAGCAGGGTTGTACGGTATACTGGTATTAGTATAGTACCACGATACCAATGAATCATTTTCAGTACTATATTGTCTCTGAAACGTACCGTCAGTAGCAGGGGAGAGGGAGTTGAGTTTGAGTTTATTTCGAACATACATGCATAAAATGTGATAAATCACAATGTGCAGTTTCTCTATTCAACGTGTTGAAGTCTGGGCATCTCTGCTTAGGCTGCTGCCCCCGCGAACCAGCCTCGGATAAGCGGAAGAAGATGGATGATTTAATTATTTATGGAATAGGTTGATTGGCAACACTAAATTGGCCCGAGTGTGTGAATGAGAGTGTGAATGTTGTCTGTCTCTGTTGGCCCTGTGATTAGGTGGAGACTTGTCCAGGATGTACCGTGCCCCCCCCGAGTGCAGCTGGGATAGGCTACAGCACCCACCACAGCCCCAAAAGGGACAAACGATAGAATATGGACGGATGGATCGCTGATTTATTTAATTTTCATATGTCAGCACTTGTAAATGTATTTTATCCGTCAAACTAACTCATCAAAGTCAACGGGCGAGCTCAAGTGAATTAATGAAGTGAATTATATTTATATAGTGCTTTTCTCTAGTGACTCAAAGCGCTTTACATAGTGAAACCCCGTATCTAAGTTACATTTAAACCAGTGTGGGTGACACTGGGAGCAGGTGGGTAAAGTGTCTTGCCCAAGGACACAACAGGAGTGACTAGGATGGCGGAAGCGGGAATCGAACCCGCAACCCTCAAGTTGCTGGCACGGCCACTCTACCAACTGAGCTATACCACTCAATATCTTGTTCTGAAAGTGCAGAAATAACTTCAATAACTTCCTCCACTTTAACTGTTACATGCTCTGGATCAGTACTTCTAGCTGCCACATAGTCTGCAAGGTATTTCAAATATCTACCACCAACTCCTGAAAAAAGTACTGGTATTATTCTCCTTAGCCCCCAAAAGACATTCAAAGTTCCAGGCGTCAGCCCAAAGCAATGATTGGATGACATTTGTGTTAGCGCCACCCACTGACTTCGATGGGTTAGTTCGACATTTTAGTAGTTATTTCCAATGTTGCAAAAATGGTAAACAGGCTGAATATTAATTAAAATTCCACTTACAATGTTAAAATATATGATACATACAAGTGTATTGCATTTGAAAAGGTATAAATGCCTTTGTATTGTTTATTATCATTTAATCAATGGTTTGTGTAAATGTGAGTGTGAATGTTGTCTATCGGTGTTGGCCCTGTGATGAGGTGGCGACTTGTCCAGGGTGTACACCGACTTCCGCCCGAATGCAGTTGAGATAGGCTCCAGCACCCCCCGCCACCCTAAAATGGACAAGCGGTAGAAAAAGGATGGATGGATTGATAACTTGATTTTACAATAATTTTGGCAATAATATTGTTTATCGACAATATATATATATTTTTTTTTCCCAAGCTGCTGTAGTGGCTGCTGTTGGCAGGAGCTCTGTGTTCTTGTGTCACCCTTTTGTGTTTCCCTCTTATTTTCATGTGTTATTATATTTTTTTGCCTTTTGATCCGGGACCCTTTGGGACTGTGTGACAAGGGGTGGCACTTTCGTGACCTCTGTGGTGCTTTTTTTGTGGACTTCTGGATCTGCCTCCCGGGAGCCTTTTGGCCATGGAGACCAGCTGCTGGGTCTCTGCTACACCCGAGTCAGTTTGGAGGGACAGGAGGAGATGCGGATGAGGGGACAGGACTGCGGAGCTAGCACTGAGCGCTGGAACGGAGAGGTTTCGCAGTTTCTTGGCTGGGTGAGCAAGTGTCGGACACCTCAGTCACCTTGGACGTATCATCGCTCATCCATGCGGACTGGACACTGGCCGAGAGTGGAGTCGGCTGTCTTGGTTGCTTTGTTGGGTCTGCTCCTTTCTCTGGCCATGCTCCCTCCACCCCAGCGGACGATGGCGTGGAACACCGCAGAGGCCACCACAGTGGATATGTTTCTTTTACTTTTTATTCATAGCTGTATGTAGAAGTGTCTGGTTGTATCTGCTGCTTTAATGTCTTTAATGTCCTCTGTGTTCTTTGATGTTTGATGTTTCACTCTTACACACATGGAAGAGGGATGTGTTCTATGGCTATGAGTTGTTTTTTTCCCTTGGCCTCAGTCTGCACCCCCTCTCCAGGGCCCAGGCTAAGACCGATTTTTTTCATTTTATTTTAATCTTCTTTTTTTTTCTCCCTTTCCCCCCACCTTGTTTCCCTGTATCTCATCTTTTTTGTAAGGGGCGCTGGAAGCCGGCAGACCCGTCAGCGATCCTGTTCTGTCTCCCTGTAATGTTTGTCTGATCTTGAATGGGATTGTGCTGAAAATTGTAATTTTCCTGAAAGAACTCTCCTGACGGAATTAATAAAGTACCATCTAATCTAATCTATCTAATTTGAAAGTCAATATCATCCAGCAAAATTTGTCATCAGCCCAGGCCTATATTTTAAAATGTTTTCATGCCTGTTAGTTACTACATTACGTACATACAAATACAACATTGTTGGAGGTTCTTAAGTGAAAGTACCAATGATTGTCACAAACACACTAGGTGTGGTGAAATTTGTCCTCTGCATTTGACCCATCCCCTTGTTCACCCCCTGGGAGGTGAGGGGGGCAGTGAGCAGCAGCTCCCCCCGCCACCCCAAAAGGGACAAGCGGTAGAAAATGGATGGATGGATGGATGGATATAAATAGTTAATTAAATCATTACATTATGCACAAATCAAATTAAAACAAATAATGATTGAATTTAACTTTAGAGTAAACAAATTAATGACACATTTAATAGCACATTTATGCATTCAATTCCAATTCTGGAGAACGGTAGGTCGTGAGTTCAAACCTCGGACGAGTCACACCATAGGCTATAAAAATGGGACCCATTACCTCCATGCTTGGCACTCAGCATCAAGGGTTAGAATTGGGGTTTAAATCACCAAAATGACTCCTGAGCGCGGCCACCGCTGCCGCCCACTGCTCCCCTCACCTCCCAGGGGGTGGAACAAGGGGATGGGTCAAATACAGAGGGTAATTTCACCACACCTAGTATGTGTGCGACTATCAGTGCTACTTTAACTTCTAATAAATATTTCAAGATGTATTTATTTATTTAATTATGTTCCATTTGACCCACCCTATCATATTTGCAAAGCACTTGTGAACCACACAATGTTAAAGTACACTTTTGCCTCCCCTACAAAGTTTATCAAAAGTGAGCGTAATTATTATCTTAACTATGTCATTGGCTCTCATCAGATTGTTGCATAAACACACGCACTTTCAAACAAGCTCTGGTCCTTTGTATCCTATACAGCTCTTTTCTCTTCCCTCTCCTGACATCTTGTCTAAGAAACCTCAATGCTCAAAGGAATCCTGCCTAATTACCTCATTTGCACACACTTGCTCACGGTGAGAGAGAGAGAGGGAGTAAGGAAGGGTCAGTGCTTCACCTGGAGATTAGCGTAGGAAACAGTGAAGAGGGTTTTTTTTAACAAGAAAGAACTGGCTACAGTGACATGGAAGGCGAAGGCCACAAAGTGAAGTTTGTTTTCCTACTTTACATAAAAATATGGCTTAGTTGTGGTATTTACATGAGTTGTTCATCCTTAAAGGGGAACTTTTTTTTTTTTTCATCATTCACAATCCCTACGTAAGACGAGAGCACGTCTGTCTTTTCTGTGTGAAAAACTGATAGCAAGAGGCGGCCAACAATGAAAGTATTGGTGATTGACTTAAAACCATCAAAAAACTATACATAAAACCTACTCAGTGGCCTAGTGGGTAGAGTGTCTGCCCTGAGATCGGTAAATCGTGAGTTCAAACCCCGGCCAAGTCATACCAAAAACTATAAAAATGGGACCCATTACCTCCCTGCTTGGCACTCAGCATCAAGGGTTGGAATTGGGGGTTAAATCACCAAAAATTATCCCCGGGCGGGTCACCGCTGCTGCTCACTGCTCCCCTCACATCCCAGGGGTTGGACAAGGGGATAGATCAAATGCAGAGGACAAACTTCACCACACCTAGTGTGTTTGTGACAATCATTGGTACTTTCACTTAAGAACCTCCAACAATGTTGTATTTGTGAGTATGTACGTGATGTCGTAAATAACAGGCATATTGATGAAACTATTTGAAAAAGTTAGGACTGGGCTGATGACAAATTTTGCTGAACGATATATTGACCTACAAATTGTTGTCGATAAACAATATTATTGCCAACATTATTGTGAGACCAAACTAACCATCCAGCCATCCTTTTTTCTACCACTTGTCTCTTTTGGGGTGGCAGGGGGTGCTGAAGCCTATCTCAGCTGCATTCAGGCGGAAGGCGGTGTACACCCTGGAAAAGTCGTCACCTCATCACAGGGCCAACACCGATAGACAACATTCACACTCACATTCACACAAACCATTGATTAAATGATAATAAACTATACAAATGCAAATATACCTTTTCAAATGCAATAAACTTGTATTTATCATATATTTCAACATTTTAAATAGGATTTTAATTAATATTCAGCCTGTTGAACATTTTTGCAACATTGGAAATAATTACTAAAATGGAGGCTTCTCACAGGATGAGATAACTCCTGGAAATTAGTGGCCAAAAGGTATAGACGTATGTGTCCAAGTTTAAAGAAACAGCAGGGTGTCTTCTTCTAATGGATTTATTACAATCTTTGAAAGCTGGGTGACGTTTGCTGTGGTCTGGAACAACATAGCACACACACACAACTATGAGAAAAGCAGTCAATATTACATAGAAATAATGTGTCATTAGACATGCAAATATAAATTAAATACACGAGGACATGAGTAAAGGAAATTAAATTATCTCAAACATACCTACAAACGAGGCATAATGATGCAATATGTACATACAGCTAGCCTAAATAGCATGTTAGCATCGATTAGCTTGCAGTCATGGATTGAACGTATATGCCTGATAAGCACTCCAGCATACCAATAAAATTCAACAAATCTCACCCTTGTGCATTCACGCACAGCATAAAACGTTTGTTGAACAAAATGAGACAAAGAAGGAACGACATGAAAAACATCTTTCTGTGGCAGCATCGGAGAAAGTTGTACATGTAGACAAACTACGATGAGTTCAAGGATCACTGAAATTAGTAGGAAAAAAGGTTGCTTACCAAATACTCTTCAGTGAAGCATTTATAACATAAACAGTAGGATTTCTAACGATTAGGAAGGTTTTTGTCATGTTTGTTCTCCTACAGAAAATATATTAAAACAAAAAATATATCTTTTTCTTCATCTTTTCCCTTTGTCACACATCTCTGAAAGAGATCCAGGAGGCTTCGGGGCGGGTCAAGAGCTGTGGGTTGCTGACCCCAAAGCTACACTGAGAAAGGACAACATTGCTTATTAGTAACTTGTTGCACTTCATGATGTCTACCAAGCATACGGCAGGCTCTTCTGGTGGCAGTGCATCAGAGAAAAGTAAAGCCACTATCATGAAAGGGAAAATTGCCATGAGGAAAAAGCTCAGAGAGGAGACCCGAACACAAGTATTTGCCACACTTAAGGTCTCAACCCAGGGGTCGGCAATCCAAAACGTTAAAAGAGCCATATTGGATCAATACTACAAAAAACAAATCTGTCTGGAGCCGCAAAAAATGAAAAGCTGTATCTTATGATGAAAGCAACACATGACGTAAGTGTCTATATTAGCTATATTAGCCTACTATCAAAATAACTTTAAAAGTCTTATAATGAAGGCAACACACAATAGGTGTCTATATAAGCTATATTAGCCTACAATCAAAATGATTATGTGTCGCAGGCTGAAGCAAATCTTCGTTGACAGAAATGTTGAAATGTAATATCTATTCCACACTATTTTACAACATTGGAAAACATTAGTAAATCAGAGGCTACTCAGAAGGTGCGATAACTCCTGGAAATGACTGGCTTTTAATGGCCAAAAGTAGAGATGTGTGTGTCCAAGTTAAAGGAAACGGCAGGCTCTCTTCTTTTAATGGATTTATTACAATCTTTGGCAAGCTGGCTAATGTTTGCTGTTGTCTGGAACAACATGGCACACAATCAACTATGAGAAATGCAGCCAATATTACATACATATAATGTGTCATGAAACATGCAAATATAAATGATATACATAGAGGATAAAAGTAAAGGATATTAAATGAGCGCAAATATACCTACAAATATGTACATACAGCTACCCTAAACAGCATGTTAGTCATGAACTGACCATATACGCCTGATTAGCACTCCAACAAGTCAATAACATCAACAGAGTTGACCTTTGTGCATTCACGCACAGCATAAAACGTTTGGTGGACAAAATGAGACAAAGGAAGAGTGCCATGAAACATGTATTTCTGTGGCAGCGTCGGAGAAAGTTGTACATGTAAACAAACTATGATGAGTTCAAGGACCGCTGCAATTAGGAGGACGAAATGGGGCTTGCCAAATACTCTCATCAGTGAAGCATGTATAACAATTAGGAAGGTTTGTGTCCTTTGACCTGTGTGTCATTGAAACGGAACTTGTTCGGGATTTTTGTCCGATACAAACACAAATTGTGCTCGCTCCTATTTTGCACATCCTGTAGGTACAGTAGCATCACGTCAGCCCTCATTTCTCTCTCCCACCCACACTCCTCCTTCACCTCCAGCTTTGTCTTAGCCATCATTTCCTCCTCATCTCCTGTCGCCTTACCCTGCGCTTCTCCACCTCCTCCTCCGGTTTGTGGTCCTCCTTTCCTCTCGCTCTCTCACAGAGTGCTGTGTCAGGTCTTTTCACCCTCAGCCGTGTGAAATGAGATTTGAAAATGGCTCTCGGAGCATTCGAGGCGCGCCTATCCCACCCCCTGCACCTCACACAAAACACACACACATGGAGAAAAGGCCACTCTAAAATACAAAGAATGGTGACATCGCTTCATGGCATACTCTCATATGAAGAGAAGGGAGAAGGAAGAATTGGTCAGGGATGAGCACACGAGAGAGGAAAAATTGGGGAAAAGAGAAGAAAATGAAACACAGATGAGCGAACAAGTGGAACAAAACATGGCCTGCAAGGAGACGCCGTAGTTGAAATTCGCTATCCTTTTTCTTGTTTGCCCGTTTCTTTTTCTGCGTTTTGAGAAGAAACTCCACAGAGAGAGCGAGACATAGTGAAAGAAGTGGCACTGGGCTGCGTATAAAATAGCTATCCAGAGTCAAACGTTGACCTGGAGAAGTGAAAAAAAAATCTAAAGCCACCATCGAGAGTTGGCGGTGGACGATGTCCCTTACACATCAAAAAATTAATCAACTGTCCTGGAATCTTGCGGTCACATCTTGTATGCTAGGAAAAAAACATCCTGGTTTTGCTTGCATGGTTTTTAATTGAAGTTGGAATGGAGCTATTCATCCATCTAACTACCTACTACGGTTTGTATTAAGGATGATTTTTTTTTGTGAAGTTCACAAAGCCTTGATGTAAGCGGGTCTTTTTCATGCTCAGGTACTCAGATGAATCATCTTTGTCCCACTTGCTGAGTGTGCATTACGTAACCTCGGCAATAGAAATCTTGCCGCTGATATTCCTACAAACGGAACCAGAGCAATATTCAAAGTGGTGGCAAAAGCAATTTAAACTGCACCATAGTATTAAGTCAGAGAGAAGAAAGCATTGTCATATTATAAAGTCGACTTCAATATCGAGCAACAGGCACTTGGGGGCGATTGGAAGCACAACACAGTCAACTGGAGACTATTGTTTGAAAAACTCAAAGAATAGGATACACAGAAAGAAGAGAGAGTGGCAAAATGGAAAAACCATGGCAAGGAATGCAAATATATTGTGACAGCGGACCGGTAGGCAGTTCTACACTGTCAGGCATGGGCTCCCTCAGGGCTGCTTAAATGCATTACGGTTGTCCACTGGGAAGCACTGAAGTCATTAGCTGTACTTCTGCTTCAGGACAAAAATAGTCCGGATTGCCTCGCGCTCAGCATTTGCCACATGAATACACGCAGATATTTGAAAAGAAATATCCAGTATTGTATACGCCGAAGTGTTCTGACTGTTTTTTTTGAAAGAACACCTGGTTTTGGAAGGTCTGACATGTTTACTACTTTGGAAGAGTCTCAACATACATAAAGGGGACCTATGAGGAAGTTTTATTCCACATTTAAAACACTTCGTTGTGGTCCAGATTAGGGCTGGGCGTATATCGATATACACGATATATTGCGGGTTTGTCTCTGTGCGATATAGAAAATGACTATATCGTAATATGACATCTGTAGTAACCTACCACATAGTGAAGGACAAATACTATTCAAATTCCTATTACGCAGTTCATTTTTATTTGACACTTAAAATGTCTCTGACAATCTTGCACTTTCTGTTTTGGAAATGACATGAATGTGTGTGCCACTGCTTAATAACTGTTTAATAAATACACTTTTGGTCAATTGACTTAGTTGTGATTTCCCTCTCTGCATGAAACTTTAAAAGTAGCATATATGAATGCAGAATGAAGAAGAATGTTTTAATGTAGACACAGAATCATCATACTGTTGTGATTATATGTATCAAGTGTTCATTCAAGGCCAAGGCAAAAATATCGTAGTATATATCGTATTTCAGGATTCTGGCCTAAAAATATCGAGATATTAAGAAAATGCCATATCGCCCAGCCCTAGTCCAGATTATACATACCGGATATGCTTTGTTGTAAATTTTGTATACATTTTGCTCCTCGGTCACTTTTATAGTCTGTTTTTGATTGCAAGATGTTCAATTCTGGAGGCGTTCCTCGATTGCAAAGGAAACCACTCTCTACCCTCTGCAAAAGTATCATAATTTATCTTTTGAAAACGTACAGTTTTATATACACTATATTGCCAAAAGTATTTGGCCACCCATCAAAATGATCAGAATCAGGTGTCCTAATCACTTGGTCTGGCCACAGGTGTATAAAATCAAGCACTTAGGCATGGAGACTGTTTCTACAAACATTTGTGAAAGAATGGACCGCTCTCAGTAATTTCCAGCGTGGAACTGTCATAGGATGCCACCTGTGCAACAAATCCAGTCATCTCCGCTCTTAAATATTCCAAAGTCAACTGTCGGCTTTATTATCAGAAAATGGGAGAGTTTGGGAACAACAGCAACTCAGCCCCCAAGTGGTAGGCCATGAAGCGCATATTGCAAAGAGGTCATCGACTTAAACACGTTGAAAAACTTATTCGGTGTTACCATTTAGTGGTCAATTATACGGAATATGTACTGAACTGTGCAATCTACTATCAATCAATCAATCAATCAATCAATCAGTCAATCAATCAGTCAGTTGCTACAGAGCTCCAAACTTCATGTGACCTTCCCATTAGCCCACGTACATTATGCAAAGAGCTTCATGGAATGGGTTTCCATGGCCGAGCAGCTGCAGATGTAGCAAGATGGCGGCGCCCGGACGGGCTGCGACACTGCGGTGCTCTTGCTAAAGATGGAACATTTGGCGGAAATTCCGGACAGTTCTGCAGATTTCATGGCTGGCTCGCATCGTGGTCACTCCGTGATCACGTACGACCGCCAGACACTTCTGGATATGGACATATCGGGCCGTTTTGGACTGATAGACGCGTGCGTGCTAAACATGCTAACTAGCATGGGAATACGTCGGCGGCTACATCCAGCGGCCTGTGAAGCAGGGGAGTCTAGTAGCAGCGGGGGCCGTCTACGGAGCAGACGCCAGCGGTGTGATCGGAAACGCGGATGCCGAGCGGGGCTTAAAACAAAGCAGAAGGCTAATCCCCACAGGACACCACTTCCCTCCACCCTGCAGACGGATTTAAATGGAAAATGCGAGACTACTGGTCTGGGTAAGGAGTCTGTTAAATTAGAACAAGTTTTTTCTGCTTTGAGTGTTTCAGAGTTGGACATGTGTTTTACTGAGGTGGCTAACTATGATGCGTGCAGTTTATCAAAGCAACAAACAAACAATCGAAAAATCCCCGTTACTGAGATGGCTAACTATGATGCGTGCAGTTTATCAAAGCAACAAACAAACAATCGGAAAATCCCCGTTACTGAGGAGGCTAACTATGATGCGTGCAGTTTATCAAAGCAACAATCAAACAATCGGAACATTCCCGTCGTATCAATTCCTAGATATGGTCGTAATTATACTGAATGCACTGGGCATAATAAACACAACATTATTAATATCGCTACTACGGATGATTTGATCAAAAATTCCCTAAAACAGCCCACTACCTATAATATAGTTTTTTTAAACATAAGATCATTGTCTCCTAAAACGTTGTTAGTTAATGATATTATCAGAGACAACAATCTTAACGTCATCGGTCTCAGTGAAACCTGGCTTAAACCAAACGACTTTTTTGCGCTAAATGAGGCATGTCCTCCTAACTTTACACACGCGCATATTGCCCGTCCGCTTAAAAGGGGTGGGGGGGTCGCACTAATATACAACGAAAACTTTAACCTTAGTCCTAACATAAATAATAAATATAAATCGTTTGAGGTGCTTACTATGAGGTCTGTCACACCGCTGCCTCTACACCTGGCTGTCATCTACCGCCCCCCAGGGCCCTATTCGGACTTTATCAATGAATTCTCAGAGTTCGTTGCTGATCTAGTGACACACGCCGATAATATAATCATAATGGGGGACTTTAATATCCATATGAATACCCCATCGGACCCACCGTGCGTAGCGCTCCAGACTATAATTGATAGCTGTGGTCTCACACAAATAATAAATGAACCCACGCATCGCAACGGTAATACGATAGACCTAGTGCTTGTCAGGGGTATCACCGCTTCCAAAGTTACGATACTCCCGTATACTAAAGTATTGTCCGATCATTACCTTATAAAATTCGAGGTTCAGACGCATGTTCGTCAAACTAATAATAATAATAACTGCTATAGCAGCCGCAACATTAATACGGCCACAACGACAACTCTTGCTGACCTACTGCCCTCGGTAATGGCACCATTCCCAAAATATGTGGGCTCTATTGATAACCTCACCAACAACTTTAACGACGCCCTGCGCGAAACCATTGATAACATAGCACCGCTAAAGTTAAAAAAGGCTCCAAAAAAGCGCACCCCGTGGTTTACAGAAGAAACTAGAGCTCAGAAATTATTATGTAGAAAGCTGGAACGCAAATGGCGCACGACTAAACTTGAGGTGCACCATCAAGCATGGAGTGATGGTTTAATAACTTATAAACGCATGCTTACCTTAGCTAAAGCTAATTATTACTCAAATCTCATCCACCGTAATAAAAACGATCCTAAATTTTTGTTTAGTACGGTAGCATCGCTAACCCGACAAGGGACTCCTTCCAGTAGCTCCACCCACTCAGCTGATGACTTTATGCAATTCTTTAGTAAGAAAATTGAAGTCATTAGAAAGGAGATTAAAGACAATGCGTCCCAGCTGCAACGGGGTTCTATTAACACAGATACGATTGTACATACGGCGGATACTGCCCTCCAAAATAGTTTCTCTCGTTTTGAGGAAATAACATTAGAGGAATTGTTACAACGTGTAAATGGAATGAAACAAACAACATGTTTACTTGACCCTCTTCCTGGGAAACTGATCAAGGAGCTCTTTGTATTATTAGGTCCATCAGTGCTAAATATTATAAACGTATCACTTTCCTCGGGCACTGTTCCCCTAGCATTCAAAAAAGCGGTTATTCATCCTCTTCTTAAAAGACCTAACCTCGATCCTGACCTCATGGTAAACTACCGACCGGTGTCTCACCTTCCCTTTATTTCAAAAATCCTCGAAAAAATTGTTGCGGAGCAGTTAAATGAACACTTAGCGTCTAACAATCTATGTGAAACCTTTCAATCCGGATTCAGGGCAAATCACTCGACGGAGACAGCCCTCGCAAAAATGACTAATGATCTATTGCTAACGACGGATTCTGATGCGTCATCTATGTTGCTGCTCCTCGATCTTAGCGCTGCTTTCGATACTGTCGATTATAATATTTTATTAGAACGTATCAAAACACGAATTGGTATGTCAGACTTAGCCCTGTCTTGGTTTAACTTTTATCTTACTGATAGGATGCAGTGTGTCTCCCATAACAATGTGACCTCGGACTACGTTAAGGTAACGTGTGGAGTCCCCCAGGGTTCGGTCCTTGGCCCTGCACTCTTCAGCATCTACATGCTGCCGCTAGGTGACATCATACGCAAATACGGTGTTAGCTTTCACAGTTATGCTGATGACACCCAACATGCCCCTAAAACTGACCAACATGCCGGATTGTAGTCAGCTGGAGGCGTGTCTTAATGAAATTAAACAATGGATGTCCGCTAACTTTTTGCAACTCAACGCCAAAAAAACGGAAATGCTGATTATCGGTCCTGCTAGACACCGAACTCTATTTAATAATACAACTCTAACATTTGACAACCAAACAATTAAACAAGGCGACACGGTAAAGAATCTGGGTATTATCTTCGACCCAACTCTCTCCTTTGAGGCACACATTAAAAGCGTTACTAAAACGGCCTTCTTTCATCTCCGCAATATCGCTAAAATTCGCTCCGTTCTGTCCACTAAAGACGCTGAGATCATTATCCATGCGTTTGTTACGTCTCGCCTCGACTACTGTAACGTATTATTTTCGGGTCTCCCCATATCTAGCATTAAAAGATTACAGTTGGTACAAAATGTGGCTGCTAGACTTTTGACAAGAACAAGAAAGTTTGATCACATTACGCCTGTACTGGCTCACCTGCACTGGCTTCCTGTGCACTTAAGATGTGACTTTAAGGTTTTACTACTTACGTATAAAATACTACACGGTCTAGCTCCATCCTATCTTGCCGATTGTATTGTACCATATGTCCCGGCAAGAAATCTGCGTTCAAAGTACTTCGGCTTATTAGTGATCCCCAAAGCCCAAAAAAAGTCTGCGGGCTGTAGAGCTTTTTCATTTCGGGCTCCAGTACTCTGGAATGCCCTCCCGGTAACAGTTCGAGATGCCACCTCAGTAGAAGCATTTAAGTCTCATCTTAAAATTCATTTGTATACTCAAGCCTTTAAATAGACTCCCTTTTTAGACCAGTTGATCTGCTGTTTCTTTTCTTTTTCTTCTATGTCCCACTCTCCTTTGTGGAGGGAGTCCGGTCCGATCCGGTGGCCATGTACTGCTCGCCTGTGTATCGGCTGGGGACATCTCTGCGCTGCTGATCAGCCTCCGCTTGGGATGGTTTCCTGCTGGCTCCGCTGTGAACGGGACTCTCGCTGCTGTGTTGGATCCGCTTTGGACTGGACTCTCGCGACTGTGTTGGATCCATTATGGATTGATCTTTCACAGTATCATGTTCTCATATGTTCTCATAGTCATCAATATCATCAATATCACAGTATCATGTTCTCATAGTCATCATTGTCACCGACGTCCCACTGGGTCATTATCGTCACCGGTGTCCCACCGGGTGTGAGTTTTCCTTGCCCTTATGTGGGCCTACCGAGGATGTCGTAGTGGTTTGTGCAGCCCTTTGAGACACTAGTGATTTAGGGCTATATAAGTAAACATTGATTGATTGATTGATGATTGATCTAAGCCATACACCACCAAGTCCAATGCAAAACGTCGGATGCAGTGGTGTAAAGCACGTCGCCACTGGACTTTAGAGCAGTGGAAACAGGTTTTCTGGAGGGAAGAATCACTTTTCCATCTGGCAATCTGATGGACGAGTCCGGGTTTGGAGGTTGCCAAGAGAACGGTACATTTCGGACTGCATTGTGCCGAGTGTGAAATTTGGTGGAGGATAGATTATGGTGTGGGGTTGTGTTTCAGTAGTTGGGCTTGGTCCCTAATTCCAGTGAAACGAGATTTGAATGCTCCAGGATACCAAAACATTTTGGACGATTCCATGCTCCCAACTTTGTGGGAACATTTTGGAGCAGGCCCCTTCCTCTTCCAAAATGATCGTGTACCAGTGCACAGAGCAAGGTCCATAAAGTCATGGATCACAGAGTCTGGTGTGGATGAACTTGACTGGTCTGCACAGAGTCCTGACCTGAACCGGATAGAACACCTTTGGGATGAATTAGAACAGAGACTGAGAGCCAGGCCTTCTCGACCAACATCAGTGTGTGACCTCATCAATGCGCTTTTTGGAAGAAAGGTTGAAAATTCCTATAAACACACTCCGCAACTTTGTGGACAACCTTCCCAGAAGAGCTGAAGTTGGAAAAACTGCAAAAGGTGGACCGACATCATATTGAACCCTATGGGTTAGGAATGGGATGGCACTCCAAGTTTATATAATGTGAGTCACGGCAGGTGGCCAAATACGTTTGTCAACATAGTGTATTTTGAAGCTTTCATCACTATCGTTTTCCAAGAAATATTAAAAAAAAATTATCATAAACATGTGTTTATGATGCAGATTTCCCGGGTCACAACACGAGGTACACCTGCACACTCGCCTTTTGATTCAAACGCTTTCTTAAAAAAAAGCTCCTTTTAGCAGTATTTGTGTCACTGCATGTTGCACGTGGGTGTTATTGTGCACATGCCATGATTAGATGAAAATATTACTGCATTTGTTTCCTTGTAGCCTGATGCAGAGGGGGGGCAAGCTTCTCCACATCTGGCTGAGAGCTTTGCTTAATATTTAAAGAAGTACATCCACCTTGCACTGACATTACCACACAGATGCAAACTGCAAAACCATGCGAACAGAGGAATTAAAAAAAAAGATGCATGAACCTTATGATTTGACGCTTTGCCATTGTTTAGGATGAATATCCAACTAAAAACTTAAATAAGTTATAAAAGAAAAAATGTAAAAAAAGGTACACATCGAGTGGTTGTTCGAAATCTGTCAATTGTGTCCAATTGATTGATGTTTAATCACACCTTGGAACAATTGGGGAAAATTTGAGTGGAGTACTTAGCTGGAATCAGAAGCTCTTTCCTTAACACAAGTTTGCCGTCTAAAGAAATCAACTTGCAAACACTAACAGTACAACCATGCATATCTCATAGTTTTGTATTAATTTTTTAGATTGAACAAAGAGAGCACAGTTTACCAAGTCAAATTCCCTAGGTCTTGGGTGGGCGTTACGTCCATCGCGAGCTACCGGTCCATCACGGAGGGTGTGTCAGTCGATCGCAAGCCAGGCATTAAAAAATAGACATAAAAATAAGCAATCATCAATCTTCACCAAGACTTCACTTTCGTCAGTTGTTTGACATTTTTAGCACCCGAGGATCTTGTGAGATGACGCGGGCTGTTGCGAGCTCATTATTAAGAAAAAAATCACCGACAGGACAAGAGAAACACTTTTTATTTCAACAGACTCTTGGGCCGTACCTGCTGTCAAAACTCTAAAGACCGACTGCACAGTTCCTGTCTTCACCATAGAAGACCTGCTTAATCCTGCCTGTGCAAAAAAAAAATAAAAGAGTCTCAGAAAGCTAGCGTGCACAAGCTAGCAAGCTACGGAGTTTGATGCCAATGTATTTCTCCCCCGCCCTCAGCGACCGCTCCCTCTCCTCGCTCGCCCACACACTCACTGATGTCACTCACCTGCTGCCACACATTAAAGGGCCACACACATATGCTACTCTCATAACAAAGTGTTTAAAAAGGAGTATGCAAGTTGGACAAATGAGATGCCAAATCCAACCACTTTCATGTGGTATTGGACAGAAAGGAGGACTTTTTTTTCTACTTCATTTGAAAATGCGGACGTTATCAGCACCACTGTCTGATTCCGATCAATGCAAGTCATCAGAATCAGGTAATACACCAACTTATATTCTCGTCTTCCTGAAAGAAAGGAATTTATATGTGTTAAACATGCTTGTATTATCATTAAACACCATTAACTTGTTAAAAAAAATGTCTCTTTCATAAATAAATAAATAAATATAAATTATAAATATGAATGAGGTACATATCCTCGACTTGGTCAATTGAAAAGTAGCTCGTCTGCAGAAAAAGTGTGAGCACCCCTACCCTAAGTGATAAACATACTTGGCTAATAAAGCTGATTCTGATCCTGATCTGTTACGACACATCAGCTAATATGATAGTGGAATGGAAACAGGAGTTTAGAACAATCTGAGATGATTCTATCACGTTTGTCTTGAACTGGCTTCCGATTCAGGAGGATCAAACTGGTAAGGAGATTGCCAAAGAGGAGCGTTAGAGATGTCCTCCTCGCTGGTCTTGAACCAATGTGATCAACCAACCAGCAGATCCATCGCCGCTATAGAAGGCCCCCACTCGTTACCAAGGGTGTGCAAAGTGGAGACCTGAGTGGGCTCAACACCTTGCTGGCTTGGGACTTAGGCAAAGGCAGGAGTTTCCTGAACTAGATAAATGTGGAGAGGCGGAGGCGACGGGCCAGGGCAAGCTATAGCCCTGCTCAAGATGACGGCAAGGAGGCGGAGAATGCGGCGGAAAGGAGAGTGATGCCGTCGCAATCGAGATCAGGTGCGTGGCTCACACACCGGTATTGAATCTACCTATCTCCTTGCAGAGTATAAAAGGGGAGAAGGAGGAAAGATCGAGGGAAGAGGTGGAGTGTCCGCAACAGATACAGCAGTGCCGGAAGAGCGAGAACGATCAGAGAATGAGCCCCAGACGAAGACGAAGACAACGGCAGCTGAAAAGCAGACCGGAACAAGCAGCGGAGAAGGAGCTGAAAAGCGACCCGATCGACACTGAAGCTTTGTTATTTGAAAAAATAAAAAGAGTCAAACCTGCTCATGAAGATGTCCTTCCTGGGTGGTACACGCAACCCACACGACGACAGCGGGAGTCTGTCACAATACAGTACAGTGGAACCTCCATTTCCGAACCCCTCATTGTACAACCTTTTCTATTTAAAAACTGCAGACTGAATAAAAACATGCTTTGGTGTACGAACAATTTATCCACCCATTGTGTGCCGACACATCAGCCATTGTTTGCCTGGTAGCACATCCAGATCTCCGGTGCTCACTGCTCTGCTCATTCAATCACCAGAACACAGTGTGGCTGTTAGAAACTATGCTACTTTATGTGTTTTTAACTGTGTTTTTTAGTCTTTTTACAACATTTTTCTAGTTTTGCCGGTTCAACATAACTTTAAAAAAAGCAATGGACAAGTGATGTGCGGTTTGATACACTCAGGAAGCATCCACAGCGTTGTCGACGCTCCTTCCTTTCCGTTGTACACAAATACTGGTTATTCAACAGGAAAAAGTGTAGTTTGTTTTTTCATTCCTGATCATTGTAGCAATTTGGCTGGTAAGGTTCAGGAGTTGTGCGGCTTTTAAACTGAGTGTATCACATGGCGAGTGACAGTGTGCGTGCATGTCGGCAGGACGGCAGAAAATGAGGACGGTTCAGTTAGTTCTTGTTGTTTTGACTCTTGCAATAAATAGAACGTTGACCCTTTATCCCCTTGTTATGTTTATTTAAGATACATTGTGTTCACAATGTACAAACCTTTACTAATAATGGACTTTTGTTAAGGCTGGAACCCATTATTCATATTTACATTGTTCCTTATAGAGAAATTTGTTACAATATATACATTTTTCCATTTACCTAACCTGGGGGTCGGCAACCCGCGGCTCTTGAGCCGCATGCGACTCTTTAGCGCCGCCCTAGTGGCTCTCTGGAGCTTTTTCAAAAATGTATGAAAAATGTAAATAAATAATGGGAAAAAATAATTTTTTTGTTTTAATATGGTTTCTGTAGGAGGACAAACATGACACAAACCTCCTTAATTGTTATAAAGCACACTGTTTCTATTAAACATACTTCACTGATTCCAGTATTTGGCGAGCGCCGTTTTGTCCTACTAATTTTGGCGGTCCTTGAAGTCACCATAGTTTGTTTACATGTACAACTTTCTCCGACTTTCTAGGACGTGTTTTATGCCACTTCTTTTTCCGTCTCATTTTGTCCACCAAACTTTGAACGTTGTGCGTGAATGCACAAAAAGTGAGTTTTGTTGATGCTATTGACTTGTGTGGAGTGCTAGTCAGACATATTTGGTCCCTGCATGACTGAAAGCTAATCGATGCTAACATGCTATTTAAGCTAGCTATATCAATCAATCAATGTTTACTTATATAGCCCTAAATCACTAGTGTCTCAAAGGGTTGCACAAACCACAACATGTACATATTGCATCATTATACCTCATTTGTAGCTATATTTAAGGTCATTTAGTTTCCTTTGAGTCCTCTTAATTCAATGTATATCTCATGACACACTATCCGAATGTAATATGGCTTTAAATTTTTTGCGGCTCCAGACAGATTTGTTTTTGTATTTTGGTCCAATATGGCTCTTTCAACATTTTGGGTTGACAGCCCCTGACCTAACCTGATCAAGAACCAGTTACGTTTGTAAATAGAGGTCCCACTGTAAGTAGATAGATACACCAATAGATAAAGATTGATCGATAAAAAAACAAGTATGCAACTGAACAGAGCAGATGGTAGGGTTGCTGGTTCAAATCTTTCCATGGCAGCTTTGGAAATAAGTGTGTGCAAAGCGCTATATAAATACAGAACATTTAGCAATTGAAAACACAAATTACATGAATTCATTGTAGCTTCAGTTTCACATTTGCTCAATACAACATTGGCATACAAAAGTTCAGAACATTTGAACGTGGACACCGACTTAAAGTAGTTGAAAAACCTATTCGGGCGTGACCATTTAGTGGTCAATTGTACGGAATTTGTACTGTACTGTGCAATCTACAAATACAAGTTTCAATCAAACAATCAATGAAGATGTTTTTAATTATTCTCCATGTTTCACTGCAAACTTCCAGTTGCAACATTAAACGTTTGTTCATAATACCAAACCAGTTTAATGGATTCAGCTGGCTAAAACTCAACAATGTACAAAGTGAAATGCAAATCGCATCCTCAATGATTTGTTATGTATGTAAGTGCTACATTTAATAATGCAGGTATCTTAATAAGGACATCAATATTATATTTGCAGTACCAGTTTGATCAGATATGTGAAGCATTCAATGCTAGCCATGAACCAAACAAGAAAAGATTTGGCACAGAAAACGAAGCATGGGAGTAAAGAGTAAAAAAAATATATATATATATATATATATATATATATATATATATATATATTCAGGGGGTTTGGCATTGACTGACTGTTGGCTCATTATCAAAAGCACATTATTGTTGTGTTATTCATTTATTGTCTATACATTAGGTGCATGCGAGTGTGTGGTCTGCATGCTATGTAAGCAATCCACAGATAGCTGTAGGCAAAACCGCATCCAAAATTCAATTACCTCAAACTTGGCAGAGGAAAACTGTTGAGCAATGACCTTACATAAATGTCAAACTAAATTTATGCAGTTTTATTTTACATAATATTGAAATTTCCCAGAAGACCACATTCTTCACGGCGCCCTTTTGTCGAAGAGCCAACTGCAGCTAAGTGGACACAAATGTGCATGTTGTGCAATTGATCTTTTCTATGATCCTAGTGACCACGACACAGTGCAGGTGCACAGCTGCCATGAGAGGGTTTTTGCATATTAATTATTAATCAAACAATTAGCCTTTTGAACCGGCACATGGGGATCATGGTAAATAAAACATGGAATGCCTTAATGGTGTTCTTACCAAGTACAGCGGTGGTCAGGATTATACATATATATTTAATCTAAATCTTCAATGATTTAGTAAATCGGGTGCAAACCTTTTGAGCTAATTCTCTCTAATTTAGATTGTCAAAAATGTATTCAGGCAAAATATATACAGTATTTGTCTACCGTATTTTCCGGACAATAGGGCAGACCGGTTTATCAGGCGCACTGCCGATAAATGCTCGATTTTTTTATCTGTTTTAATATAAAAGGCGCACCGGATTACAGGGCAGCTTTTTTTAAAGGAGGCATATTATTAAAAAAAAAATTCTACCTTGAAAAAACTTCCTTGTGGTCTACATAACATGAAATGGTGGTTTTTTTTTGTCAAAATGTGGCATAGATTATCAATCAATCAATCAATGTTTATTTATATAGCCATAAATCACAAGTGTCTCAAAAGGCTGCACAAGCCACAACGACATCCTCGGTTCAGAGCCCACATAAGGGCAAGGAAGAACTCACAACCCAGTGGGATGTCAATATGAATGACTATGAGAAACCTTCCGAGAGGACCGCAGATGTGGGTGACACACACACCCCCTCCCCCCTCTATGGGAGACCGGATGCAATGGGCGTCAAGTGGGTCTAGCATAATAGCATTGTGTTTTACAGACTGACAGTCGTTTCCGGATGTGCCGTTTTGTGGGCGGTCTTATTTATGTGGATCACCTTCGGCAGCGTCTTCTTCCCGTCATCTTTGCTGTAGCGGTGTAGCGTGCAAGGACAGAAGTGAAAGAAGTGTCAAAAGATGGAGCTAACTGTTTTAATGACATTCAGACTATACTTGTATCAATAACGGAGCAGCCTCTCCTCATCCAGAAACAACCACACCGGAAATGTGTCCAGTGAAAAAACGTGCAACCGGAACTTTAATAACTAAAGTACCTTGGGTGAATAATGTAAACTCACTACGCCGCTATGTTTTAGCACTTTCATGGCGAGTTTACTGACATACTTTACACTATTTTATATTAGAAATGCCAACAGCGGAGAATGAATGTCCCATAACAAGAAGATAGAGAAAAAGAAGAAGCGTATCTACTGCGGTGACACCACGGACTACAAAGGTGGTGGCGCGCAATTTTTCATAATGTATGCAGATCTCAAATACTGATCAGCAGGTACCAGAAGGTAAGAAATGTTGCTTTTGCATAATATTGCAAAACAAAATGCCAGATAATATGTCTTACCTTATACACACACTATAATAATACTTGTATGTTGAAGGACAAACGGTGCAGCTTACAATTATCTCTTGTGTTTGACTGCCATCTACTGGTCATACTTATACCACATACCAAATAAAATTGCTTCGAGGTGGGTAAGCTCAACCAAACTTATTCCTTACATTAGATGCGCCGGACTATAAGGCATACTGTCGCGTTTTGAGAAAAAAAAAAATATTTTAAGTGCGCCTTATAGTCCGGAAAATACGGTACATTCACCTGAATATTTCAACACTTCGAGACTTGCGTCATGTGTTCAGTGCCTTTAGATAACTTCCGCTGTGGATATTTAATTGACTTACCATTTTTTACGGACGATAAGGCACACTCAAAATCTTTTATTTTCCCCTCAAAACTTGACAGTGCGCCTTATAACTTAGTGCGGATTAATTTAGGTTTTGCTTACCAACCTCAAAGCAATTTTTTGGTACATGGTGTAATGATAAGTGTGACCAGTAGATGGCAGTCAAACATAAGAGATACATGTACACTGCAATATGATGGCGACATAAGTAAACAACACCAACATTTTATATGTTCCATTGAAAATATAGAACATTGCACACGGCACTATCAAAATGTTTTAGTACGACTTTGGTACGCTATGAAGCTGCACCGCTGAATGGATTGTTGGCGTATTAAACATACAAGTATTATTATGGTGTGTATAAGGTAAGACATTATCTGGTGTTTTGTTTCATGATATCATACAAAAAAATATTATTCCCTTGTGGTACCTGCTGATCTTTATTTGAGATCTGGATATATCCTGAAAAATTTCATGCGTTCACCTTTGTAGTCCTTGCAGACACCATAGTCGATAAGCTCCTTTTTCTCCATCTCCTTATTATGGGATATTGATCCTCCGCTGGTGCCATTTCTAATATAAAGTAGTGTAAAGTTCATACTTATATCTGTCAGTAAACTCACCAGGAAAGCCCTAAAACAAACCGGTGTAGTGAGTTACTTTATTCACCCAAGGAACTTGAGTTATTAGGGAGTTAAAGTCGGACGTTTTTTCACAGGACAGGGTGCTCTGTTATTGATTTAAGTAAAGACTGAATGTCATTAAAAAAGTTAGCGCCATCTTTTGACACTTTTTCCACTCCCGTCCTTGCACGCTACACCGCTAAAACTAAAATGAAGGGGAAAAGACGCAACCAAAGGTGAGCCAGGTAAAGCAGACCGCCCACAAAACGGCGTATCTGGAAGCAAATGTCAGAAAGCGGCCCGAAGATGGTCTGTAAAATAATCTATGCAACATTTTGAACAAAGAACCGCCATTATACGTTACGTAGACCACAAGGAAGTGTTTTCATCCATCCATCCGTCCATTTCCCACCGCTTGTACCGTTCGGGGTCGCGGTGGGTGCTGGAGCCCATCTCAGCTGCTTAAGGCGGAATGCAGCGTATACCCTGGACAAGTCGCCACATCATTGTTTTCAATTTAGAAAATAAATTATAATATGACTCCTTTAATGCGCCTTAAATATGATAAAAGAAAAATAGACCATTCATCCGGTGCAAAAAATGCGGTAATTAGGGACTGGGTGTCCCTTTGGACAGACAGAGGACCCTATTGTATTTCTAAGGTTTTATTATTATTATTATACCGCCACCTTTTTGAGCTGTAATTTGACCCCCTTAACATGCTTCAAAACTCACTGAATTTGACACACATCAGGACTGTTGAAATTTGCGATCCAATCAAAAAACCAAACCCCAAAACTCAAAATTGCGCTCTAGCGCCCCTTGGGAAAAAACAGACAAAACTACTTGTAACTTCCGTTAGGAATGTCGTAGAGACATGAAACAAAAACTTCTTTGTAGGTCTGACTTAGACCTACATTTACAGTAATTCACTCACATCCTTCAGGAAAAAACAACAGAAAGTTGGCAAAAACCCCTTCAATACAAACGTTTCCTTAAAAATGTCATTTTTGCCTCTTTGAGCTGTAATTTGACCCCCTTAAAATGCTTCAAAACTCACCAAACTGGACACGACTGGCAAAAATTGCGCTCTAGCGCCCCCTAGGAATAAAACACAGACAAAACTGCTTGTAACTCCCGGTAGGAATGTCGTAGAGACATGAAACAAAAACCTCTATGTAGGTCTCATTTAGACCTACATTTCATTCATTTAACATCTTTCAGCAAAAATCAACAAGAAATTGGCAATTACCCCTTCAAAACAACATTTTCGTAAAAACCTGTCACCTTTTTTCAAAAATTATCTCCTCTGAGCGCGTTTGTTGTGTCAGCTTCAAACTAGCACAAGAAAGAGATTGAACCCTTCTAATTAAAAGTTGCGGAAATAGTTTTTCTAACTACTTCGGTTTTGATTTTAAGAGCCTTCAAAGAACTGCTGTGCTGATGCGGCTGCGCTGATGCCGTCTCAAGATGGCCGCTTAAAAGCAGGAAGCACCATGT
>NC_084633.1:6516169-6623669 GCF_033978795.1 Nerophis ophidion | reverse complement strand
AAAACAACCAATTATTTTGTGATGGTAAAATTATCAATCACCACAGTATCAACCACATACAGATGCCATACCTGGTCGATATTAATCCGCCCACCTGTTTAGATTCAACAACCCTCGCTTAGCAGTTAGCAAAGCTTATTGTATTCTCCTACAGCAGGGGTATCCAAAGTGCGGCCCGGGGGCCATTTGCGGCCCGCATGTAATTTATTAACAGTCTCATGGCAAATTTTAAAAATACGATTGAAATTTTTTTTAAAACGTAAAAAGTGATATAAAAGAGCAAACGGGTGAAATGTAACAAGAAAAAGTTGCAATGTTAACTCTAATAACACAGAGCTGCCATGCAGGCTGTTTCTTTCTTTGAAAAATAATAATGAGTCAAAATAATGTCATTATAAATTATTGACCTATTCAAGGCTCCAATTACGTCACGTTAATAGTGAATAATGACACATTTTTAATATTTTTTTGACCAAAACCCTTTGGGGTCCCTGAAATCAAGCCTGAGTGGAGGCCGAAATGTATATTTGTATACATATATTGTATTGTTTTTTTAAATTAAAAATATCAAAATGGTCCCCACTTGCTTTGATTTTTCAGTGTGCGGCCCTCAGTGGATAAAGTTTGGACACCCCTGTCCTACAGTGTGTAGTGATAATGATACTTATAAGACAGGTAGTTGTTTTCTGCGACGGGGTCGAAGATTGCTGACTGAGAAGCAGTTTTAGCAACTTGTCGCTATCAAATTTGCAGCACGGAGCCAGAATTATCCTGATATGATGGCGGTACTAAACCCTTATTTACATCATCTATGGCTACGGTTACACTGCAGGGTCAGATGTCCAATTCAGATTTTTCTTATATTTCTAGTGGCCGTTCATTCACATTACAAAAATGCAATTTCTAATGTGAATGCAATATGACCCGCATGCGGACATTACATTATAACAATGCAGGCACAGAAATTATTTTGGGAGTAAAAATGGCTTCAGCTCTTTTCGATCTCAGGACTGGCGCATTTGTGGTGCTCTGTTGTCAACAATTTATTTTCTAACTGTCTATTTTGGCGAACAATTATGACGCTTAAATGCGACCGGAGCGCGTAAACGTTCACATTGACGACGCATTGTTTATACATCCGATTTATTGGTACGATGGAAGCCTGGGTCGGATATGAAAAATTCCGAATTGCACTGTTCACATTGATATGAAAAAATCCGCTACAGGTCGCATATGGGCAAAAAAAAATCGGAAGTCACCTGCAGTGTGAACAAGGCCTATATGGTGCAACCCTAGCATCCAACAATACTGCAGCTGTGCTTAACTTTTGGCCTTTTGGTTCCATGTCGTTGCTTGCAAGAACAGACTGATGTACAGTAATTTAGCCAAAATGTTAAGTCACACTATAAAATTGCTTGCTATGTTTTCTGACCACTCCAAACTCCAAAAAAGTCCTCACCAATGAGATCACATCCAGATGAAAAAACATCTGCAATGCAACAGGTGTCACTATAAACCCCTAAACCAAAGGGGGGGACTCACACTGGCACACAACCATGACGGACTTGCGCCAGGTCTCTAATCCTCTCCTGGCATGCACTCACGCTGCTTTACCGCGTTCAGGCTTAGGCCCATCAATGCGGTCCATCACTTCAGAGCAGTTTTGTTCTTATAGGTTTGAACTTTTGTGATTGGAAAAAAATATATATTTTCTCCTGCCCAAAACTTTGTCCTTAAATACCACAACATTTGCATTTTAAAATAAGTGATGTTGATATGAAATATGAACAATAAAACATTGGACATTAAGGACCTGATCCACTAAGATTCAAACGTGACGCGCTAAACAACATGTGCAATTTACAAAAATGGTGTGTACTATTAGTGGCCGTGTTGTGTGTGATCTATTAAGACTGTGTGCACATGCACAATTGAAGTGCAAAATCAGTGCAGACCGCCTTATTTAGGTTTTTGGGCGGACTAAGCAGGTTTCACCATGATTACACTCATTTACTGCACATTCAGGTCATTGGGCTCTAACCTGTGACGTTTAGATGTGTTTTGAAACATGCAGCAGACATGTACCGTATTTTTCGGACTATAAGGCACACTTAAAATTCTTTCATATTCTTAAAAAAATCGACAGTGCGCCCTATAACCCGGTGCGCCTAATGTACTGCATAATTCTGGTTATGATTACTCACCTCGAAGCATTTTTATTTGGTACAAGGTGCAATGATAAGTGTGACTAGTAGATGGCAGTTATACATAAGATAAACATGTAGACTAATATGATGGCAGAAAACAACACAGACACTTTAAAAGTTCCATTGAGAATATAGAACAGTACACGGGGCGTTCGAAAATCTGTCAAAATGTTTTTAGTACGACTTCAGTAAGTTATGAGGCCGCACCGATTAATGGATTGTGGGCGCATTAAACATACGAGTATTATTATAGCCCATAATGCACCTATTAGCAGATATATTACCTGGTAGTTTGTTTCGCATTATTATGCAAAGCCAACTTTTCTTACCTTCTGGTATGTGCTGATGTATATTTGGGATCTGCATAAGTCTTGAAAATGTGCACTCGTCCGCAATTGGTGCGCCTTTTGTATGAAAAAAATACCTGAATAGCAGTGCACAATTTAATTCGGCGTGCTCTATGTTCCGAAAAATATGGTGCCACTTTTTATGGGCATTTTAGAGGTATTCCTTCAGTGGATCTACAACGGAACCCACGTTTAATTCGCTGAAAGTGTGTTCTAGACGCCGGCACTAATAGAGAGTGTGCACTGCAATGTTTCAGATGCAAGAAAATGCATTTTGCAAGAATTTGATTTCGTACACAGTACAGGCCAAAAGTTTGGACACACCTTCTCCTTTAATGTGTTTTCTTAATTTTTATGACTATTTACATTGTAGATTGTCACTGAAAGCATCAAAACTATGAATGAACACATGTGGATATATATTCTAGTTTCTTCAAAATATCCACCCTCTGCTCTTATTACTGCTTTGCACACTCTTGGCATTCGCTTCATGAGCTTCAAAAGGTAGTCACCTGAAATGGTTTTCACTTCACAGGTGTGCTTGAAGCTCATCGAGAGAATGCCATGAGTGTGCAAAGCAGTAATCAGAGCAAAGGGTGGCTATTTTGAAGAAACTAGAATATAAAACACGATTTCAGTAATTTCACCTTTTTTTGTTAAATACATAACCTACTAACCTAAGTAACCTACTCAGTGGCCTAGTGGTTGGAGTGTCCACCCTGAGATCTGTAGGTTTAAGAGTTCAAACCCCGGCCGAGTCATACCAAAGACTGTAAAAATGGGACCCATTACCTCCCTGCTTGGCACTCAGCATCAAAGGTTGGAATTGGGGGGGTTAAACCAAAAATGATTCCTTGGCGTGACCACCGCAGCTGCTCACTGCTCCCCTCATCTCCCAGGGGGTGATCAAGGGTGATGACACTTAGTGTGTGTGACAATCTTTAGTACTTTAATATAACTCCACGTGTTCTTTCATAGTTTTGATGCCTTAAGTAACAATCTAAAATGTAAATAGTGATGAAAATAAAGAAAACACATTGAATGAGGAGAAGGTGTGTCCAAACATGAAAAAATCTTAAAGAAATAAATTTAAAAAACATGCCAGTAGACATCAAAATACATACATTTAATTTAATATATTTTTTAATTATATGGCTGAATAGACATTTATGATGTTTTTTTTTTTTTGACAAGCGTACTTAGGACGGGGCTGCAACGCCATCGCCTCCATTCTCACAGGAATTTCCGTTCAAATGCCAGTTTGCAGTCACATTTCATTCATCCATGCATTTTCTACCACTTGTCCCGTTCAGACATATTAAATTGAGCCGCAAAACACCTCCCGCAGAACAGTTTTAGTCTTGATAAAACATACTGTGCGTGCTATATTATATTTAAGTTTTCTCCTCCCAGTATTGTGGGCGTTTAGCATATATCTGCATATTCATGAAGACACACACTTAATGGATTGTGGTCCTTATTTTGCTCATTAAAGAGTCGCAATCCTCTAAGTTTAGTAGAGGAGGAGTTTAATGCGTGCTATAAGTTTAAGGTGATGAAAATAAGATTGCACGTCCCACTGCTGGAGACGGCTCAGGTGTTAGAGATTTAAAATAAAATGTATTTGAAAACATCCATGAAAAATCTGGCTCTGGCCCACGAGCACATTTTTGTCCAGGTCTGCCTTAAGAGAACAACTTGATACCCTTGGTTCAGTTTCAACAAAGTGAATTACATAAGCAGCAGAGTCTGGAACTGCTACTGCTTGCCTGCACAGCGCTATTTTCTGCTAAAGCACAGGTAAGAAGGCCCACACGTCGCTATAAATCACTCCACACAATGCGCAACAATGTATTTTACTATTTTGGGTTCGACTCATCCCCGCCCACAACAAATCCTTCCCAGTTCCTCTGCTGCCAGCTAATAAGCAGGAGAGGAGAGTCATTCATGAAAATAAAAAGAAACAGTGCCTTTCATGGAGACAGGAAAGTTATAATAAAACACGCAACAGGAAACTTGGAAAGAAATAGGCTGGCTGTTGCAGTTTCTTAGCCATAATGACACAAATATAAGTTACTAGCCCTAATTGGAGGTGATGGTCCCCGTTTGAACACAATGTCCTAATCTAAATGTTCTTCAATGTCGAGCCTGTGACCAAAACCAAGCAAAGTCAGACATGTTGACAGTGTGGTCTCAGACTATTTCATTCAGAATGAAAAATTACTTTGTCGTACGAACCTTGTCTCAGTGTACGAATGTTTTATCCAGCCATTTTCTGGTCGTCCGCAGAGCAACTGTGGGAGGCCTGATTGATCTACGGCGCTCATTCAATGCGAAGTGCAACTGTGTGTGCTTTTTACAGCATTTTTCTGGTTTTGCTAGCTGGAATACAAGACCAAGGAAAGCAATAGACCTGCGATGAGGTGGCGACTTGTCCAGGGTGTACGCCGCCTTCCGCCCGATTGTAGCTGAGATAGGCACCAGCGCCCACCGCGAGTCCAAAAGGAATACGCGGTAGATATGGATGGATGGAAAGCAATAGACAAGCAATGTGTGGTTTAAAACCACAGCGTTGTCGACACTGCCGCCTTCCCTCTAACTGAAGTGTATTTCTGGTCTTGTCATCCTCGTCCGGACAGAAGGAAGTCACAGCAGTGCGGCTCGGTCAAAGAGGGCCGTCGGAGACAATTCGCTGAACCAAAAGTTGCTTTTATTACAAGCGAGCGTCATTTAAACAGGTCTGCAGTTCCCTGGAGGAAACCTAGGTCAAATATGGAGGACTCCTAATTGGAGAAGCCAAACCATTAGTTTTGATATTCCTCCTTTCTGTCTCCGGGTGTGTGTATTAAGTCAGGAGTGCATCCTAACCATAAAAGGAGATGTTTGTGTGTAAGTGTCTGGAAAACAACTTCTTTAAGTCAAAATTCAAATGTTGGCTATGAGCTAGACAGGTAGTCTTCTCTCAAGGATATGGTTATCTCTTTTGCATTCCGAAGTCTCAATTGGGGCCTATTTCCTACGAGAAGTCATCCAATCCACCTGCGACTATCAAACTAAGGGGCCTTATCTTATGTACTGAAACTGAAATACCACCGTTTACTCAAACCTGGTGGTTTGCTTTCTCCAAGATGAATATCAACATTCACCAATGGATAAACCGACAAGGTATAGTGGATTTTTGTTTGGTTTCTAATAGTTGTCGCGCCTTGGCTGTTAATGCAAAGTAGACAGGTAGTCTTCTCTCAAGGATATGGTTCTCTCTTTTGCATTCCAAAGTCCCAATTACTCAAAACTGGCGGTTTGCTTTCTGCAAGATGAATATGAACATTGACCATTTCACTTCACAACCCCTTTCTTCCACTGCACACCAAGAAGATAAACCATCAAGGTAAAGTGGATTTTTGTTTTGTTTCTAATAACTGTAGTGACCTGGCTGTTATTGTTACGGAGTTTTGATTTTCAACTTTGAGCTAGTGACAGTGTGTGCGTATAAGAAGGACAGTTCGACTTGTTGTCAAGCATTTTTCAATAAATAAAAAGTTGACCAATCACCCCCTTGTTGTGTTTGACAAACAGTACTGTATAGCAAGAAGATAAACTACAACGTAGGGTGGATTTTTGTTTGGTTTCTAATAGTTGTAGCAACCTGGCTGTTGTTGTTAAGGAGTTTTGATTTTCAACTGAGTGTACCACAGAGCTAGTGACACTGTGTGCACATATTGAGGACATTCCAGCTTGATGTTATTTTAGAATTTTTCAATAAATAGAAAGTTGGCCAATCACCCCCTTGTTGTGTTTGTTTGACATACACTACTGTATGGCAAAAAGATAAACCAATATGGTAAAGTGGATTTTTGTTTTGTTTCCAATAACTGTAGCGACTTGGTTAAGGAGTTTTGATTTTATACTATGACTGCACCATAGAGCTAGTGACACTGTGCATATAACGAGGACAGTACAGCCTGTTGTTATTTTAGCATTTTTCAATAAATAGAAAATTGACCAATCACCCCCATGTTGTGTTTGTTTGACATACAGTACTGTACAGTATAACGCTTTATATTGTGTCTGAAGTGTACCATCTTTTACTGAAAATATTTGACACAATTAATCGTAGGGTTGGTCTTGAACTGAGTTAGAAGCTACTTAACTAACAGGAAGCAATATGTGAAGATAGACTAACACACTTCTTCAGAGCTGAAAATATTTGGTGGCGTACCTCAGGGATCAACACCTGGACCAAAATTGTTCAATCTCTATATAAATGAAAGGACTAAAAGTTTGTAATATTTGCAGATGATACGACTGCGAACACACAGAAGCTAATACAAATAACAGAAGACATGTACATATAAACTAAAAAGATGGTTTGACAAAAACAGACTATTTGAATCTCAGTAAAACTAAAATACTGTTACTTGGTAACAGTAGAAGAGAAAGTCAAACAATTACAAATAGACGAAGTAAACATTGAAAGGGTAAAAGGAAACACATTTTTGGATGTAATAATAGATGATAAAACGATCAAATTAACTGGAAAACTCATATAAGAAAATATACAACATAAAGTAGCAAGAAACACGTTAATAATGGATGAAGCAAAACATGTTCTGGACCAAAAATCACTTCATATTCTCTACTGCTCACGAGTGTTACCATATCCGAGTTATTGTGCAAAAATATGGGGGAACAACTACAAATGTACACTTCATTCACTAAATGTGTTACAAAAAAGATCAATTAGAATAATACATAATGTTGGATATAGAGAACATACAAACCCCTTAGTTATTAAGTCACGAAGATTGAAATTCAATAATTTGGTGCTTTTACAAACAGCTAAAATGAGGTATAAAGCTAACTATATGTTGTGTTTTTAGTGTTTTCCTGCCTTCTCCTTTGTCTGCACCTGTGTATTTAGGGATTCGTCCTCAGCGAGGGGCGGACCTTGAGGCATACCTGCTCGCAATTAGCACACCAGTATTTAAGCTCGACACTGTCAGCTTGGCCTTGCCGGTTATTGTATCCAGAACTCCTCTCGTGCATGCACCTGCTTCACCAGACCTGGTACGTTATCGCTACTTTGTCCTGAATTCCCTAACTTCTTGTGTGTTTATTTCCTATTCCCCCTGCGGTAAAAATATTGCTTTTGTTGGACTCTTGCCCTGCTCAGTGTGCCCTGGCCCTTTCTCCTGCCGACCTCTGAGGAACTTATTTTGTCCAGATTACATGGTGTGCGTTTCTGCCCCATCGCCCTTAGTTATCCCTTTTTGTCTATTTAATTTCTTCATTTTAGTAATTCCACCTTGTCTCCCGTCACTGCATCCTGTGGTCACCCCCACTTGACCATAACCTTAACACTATAACCTACTACCCAAGAAAGTACAACAATTCTTCTCAACAAAAGAGGAGAAATATAGCCTGAGAGGAAAATCTAATTTAAAACATTTGTATGCACGTACAACACTCTAAAACCTTTAGCATATCACTATGTGGAATAAAGTGATGGAACAGATTAACCAAATAAATCCAACAAAGCACCAATATGATTCAGTTTAAGAGAGTTTTCAAACTACAAGTGTTCACAAAGTACACAGAACAAGAATTATGTTTATCTTCTTTTGAAATAAAGATTATGTATTTAATATTTATTTATTTACTATGGTTTATTATTTATTTATTCACTTTTCTGTTACAGAAAACAAGGAAATGGGATAAACTTGCTACGATATAAAAAGGGGTAGGATTAAATAAGCTCTGCTTCTTCCTACCCCTTTTCGGACACGCTGTAATGAAACTGGAAATATGTGATGCATTACTTAGTATCGTGTGCATGTTCGAAAAAAACTGAAAATGAACTAAACTGAACTAAAATACAGACTTTTGTCAAAGCTGGACCCCATATTTATTATCATTCCATATGCTTCAGTGCATGAGCTTTTCTATTCACAAACCCTATTCTAGAACCAATTAGGTCCTTAAATCTAGGTTCCACCGTACCATGTTAGTGTTTATGAGAGTACGTGGGAGAGTTGTAGAGTTTGTCAAATACAAGCTCCTTTGCCATTGCCTGCTATTAAATCATCCTCATGGGGCTAGTATTGGAAAGTGCATTTGTGAGATTCTTTCTCCCTGTCACTGTGTGTGTGTGTGTGTGTGTGTGTGTGTGTGTGTGTGCGCAGCAAGAGCGTACCCCAGGCCGCTATCTGCCTCTCCAGGGATGAGCAGCCTTGTCAGAACTAGGGATCTACCTCATCACTTGTGTCTGCATCAATAACAGATTAAACCTTAATTGCTTGCTCCAGTTCTTAATAATAATAATGTAAAATATTATTGCACTGTCAATAATTTATATGGCAGTTAATACATTTCCTGCCTAAACTTAATTCGGATAGTTTCGGGGAATAGTGCCAGAACAGGATGCATTTTAAGGACTCCTTCAGAGGACAATAAGATTGGCATACAAGATGTCGACAAATAGACAATAAAATGTGTTTGTTGACAATAGTTGCGACGTCATCACGCGTGATTTTCCAGGTGGAAAAACACAAATACTACACATTTTCCGACTATCAGGCGCACTTAAAATAATTTTCTTAAAAATCGACAGTGCGTCTTATAACCCGGTGCGCCTAATGTACGGCATAATTGTGGTTGAGCTTACTGACCTTGAAGCAATTTTATTTGGTACGTAATGATAAGTGTGACCAGTAGATGGTAGTCACACATAAGAGATACGAGTAGACTGCAATATGATGGCAGGAAACAACACCAAAACTTTAAATGTTCCATTGAGAATATGGAACATTACACACGGCGTTAAAAAATGTCACGCTTGCCACTGACTGTTTGTGTTTTAGTTTTTCCTCTGTGTGTGTTTAGTATTTCCTGTCCTTAGTTCCTGTCAGCACTTTGGTTCAGCTTCCTGTGTGCTGTTTTCCCTCAGGTGCGGCTGATTGGCACCTGGCCACACCTGTTGTCAATCAGCCTGCTCCTCTTTGCACCTGCTTTGTCTTGATTCAGTTGCTGGATTATTGCCGTTGCCACATGTCGCTCTTGTCATTGCTATCCTGTCGTGTCGTTTTATTGCAGCGTAGCGGTAAGCTATATTAGTTTGTTTATAGCTTACTGTCTTTGGTTCCCTGCTTCTGTTTTGTTTTCACTCTACAAGTAACAATTTCTGTTTTCCTGTTTGCTACCCGCTAGCTTCCACGCTAGGCCCCTTTTTGTTTCTTGCTAGCTTCCATGCTAAAGACCCTTAGTTTGTTATCTGCCCACGTGCACGCCTTTTGTTTGAACCCTTTGTTTGTTTTTGTCTTATTATTTTTATTAAATCATGTTTTATTGTTCAATGCCTGCCTCCTCTGCATCTTGGGGTTTGTCAACAACAAACTGACAACAAATCTGTCAAATTGTTTTTAGTATGACTTCGGCAAGCTACGAAGCCGCACCGCTTGATGGATAGTCGGCGCATTAAACATGCAAGTATTAGAAATGGCACCTATTAGCTGACATATTACTTGACGTTTTGTTTCGCAAAATTATGCAAAACCAACTTTTCTTACTGTCTGGTACCTGGTGATCTGTATTTGGGATCTGTATAAGTCTTGAAAATGTGCGCGCCTCTGCAATTGTAGTCCATGCCACAGCCCCAGTCATTATCTTATTCTTTTTCGCTACCTTCTTATGTGGCATTCATCTTCCTCTGATTCCATTTCTAATATAAGCGATAAGTTCTTACTTATATTTGTCAGTAGACTAGCTATCAAAGCGCTAGTGCTAACATGTAAATTTGAGGATTTTTCCTTTTATTCTTCTTAAAAACATCAATACCTTGCTCATTTTCCAAAGCAGACTTTGTTTTTTTTGCATTTAAAGCGACATTATCACTCGTGATTTTTTAGGGTGAAGGAACGCACACCAAAAAAAACACATTTTTCGGACTACAAGACACACTTAAATTTCTTTAATTTCCTTAAAAATCGACAGTGCGCCTTATAACCTGGTGCGCCAAATGTACGGAATAATTCTGGTTGTGTGCTTACTGACCTCAAAGCAATAATATTTGGTAAATGTGACCAGGAGATGACATGTGAAAAGAAAAAAAAAAGGAATTTTCAAGAAATAAATTTTTAAATCTTGGCAAGTGGCAATTCAGTTGTAGTGCATGCACGTGTACTGGTATGACATTGACGTTTTCTTGAATACTTTAGTCCCCGAACCATTTTTTGCATCATCTTTCAACAAATAATGATAATGAATGAGGCAGTCCCGTCCATTGAAAGTACACATTAAAAGCAAGCAGGCTGGACGATTATGGCAAAAATTATTTTAAATGATATTTTAATAATGATTATCCTGCCATCCATCCGATTTCTACCGCTTATCCCTTTTGGGGTTGCTGGAGCCTATCACAGCTGCATTCGGGCGGAAGGCGGGGTCCATGATTAATAATTATTTATTGATTTAAAAACATGAGTATTTCCTCAGCCTTCCCGGTAAGGTCTATTCAGATGTACTGGAGAGGAGGCTATGCCGGATAGTCGAACCTCGAATTCAGGAGGAACAGTGTGGTTTTCGTCCTGGTCGTGGAACTGTGGACCAGCTCTATACTCTAAGCAGGGTCCTTGAGGGTGCATGGGAGTTTGCCCAACCAGTCTACATGTGCTTTGTGGACTTATAGAAGGCATTCGACCGTGTCTCTCGGGAATTCCTGTGGGGAGTGCTCAGAGAGTATGAGGTATATCGGAATGTCTAATTGTGGCGGTCCGCTCCCTGTTCAATCAGTATCAGAGCTTGGTCAGCATTACCGGCAGTAAGTCGGACCCGTTTCCAGTGAGGGTTGGACTCCGCCAAGGCTGTCCTTTGTCACCGATTCTGTTCATAACTTTTATGGACAGAATTTCTAGGAGCAGTCAAGGCGTTGAGGGGATCCGGTTTGGTGGCTGCAGAATTAGGTCTCTGCTTTTTGCAGATGATGTGGTCCTGATGGCTTCATCTGGCCGGGATGTTCAGCTCTCACTGGATCGGTTCGCAGCAGAGTGTGAAGCGACCGGAATGAGAATCAGCACCTCCAAGTCCGAGTCCATGGTTCTCGCCTGGAAAAGGGTGGAGTGCCACCTCTGGGTTAGGGGGGGGAGGGAGACCCTGCCCCAAGTGGAGGAGTTTAAGTACCTAGGAGTCTTGTTCACGAGTGAGGGAAGAGTGGATTGTGAGATCGACAGGCGGGTCGGTGCGGCGGATTCAGTAATTAAGACGCTGTATCGATCCGTTGTGGTGAAGAAGGAGCTGAGCCGGAAGGCAAAGCTCTCAATTTACCGGTCGATCTACGTTCCCATCCTCACCTATGGTCATGAGCTTTGGGTCATGACCGAAAGGATAAGATCACGGGTACAAGCGGCCGAAATGAGTTTCCTCCGCCGTGTGGCGGGGCTCTCCCTTAGAGATAGGGTGAGAAGCTCTGCCATCCGGGAGGAGCTCAAAGTAAAGCCGCTGCTCCTCCTCATCGAGAGGAGCCAGATGAAGTGGTTCGGGCATCTGGTCAGGATGCCACCCGAACGCCTCCCGAGGGAGGTGTTTAGGGCACGTCCAACCGGTAGGAGGCCACGGGGAAGACCCAGGACACGTTGGGAAGACTATGTCTCCCGGCTGGCTTGGGAACGCCTCGGGATCCCCCGGGAAGAGCTAGACGAAGTGGCTGGGGAGAGGGAAGTCTGGGCCTCCCTGCTTAGGCTGCTGCCCCCGCGACCCGACCTCGGATGAGGGGAAGAAGATGGATGGATGGATGGATGGATATAAAAAAACAATACAATTCTGTTTTTCCATTTTGTTTTTATTTCTATTCTTTTTCTTTTACACATATTTTTACCACAATAGTGTGTGCTTTTTCCGTCAAATGAAATGTAATAAAATGTTTGTTAATTAAATGTAAAAATACTCACATTTATTGGTGAAATACATCTTTTAAAAATGTTGACCAGCATTTTAGGTGAAAGCATAATAATTCTGTAAATGTACCAATAAGTGTTTTAAGCACATTATGCTTATGTAAGATACTTTTCTGAAACCTTTATTTCGTTGGCGCAGTCCAATCAGATGTGGTGCACTGTGAATGGGCGGGTATTGCATTGTTCCTTCCGGACTTAGCTTCGTAGTTTAGTCATGTCAAGTGGCCGTCTCCACATTGTGCATTTCACTTATATTTATGTCAATTTCCCTGATTTTCTGCATTAAACCGCCAATTCCATTTTTGGTGTCCAATTATGGGACACTGCGTGAACGTGGGAATCATATGCCTTACTTTTTTATTGAGTTTAGTGATTACTGATTAGGCGTATTAGTTGAGCAAAAAGTAGCAACCATGGTGACATCCCAAACTGCTGGTAGACAAGCTCATTGTTCACTCATTCGCTCCTCATCTCTTTTATTTGAATGCACCTTGCAGCCTATTACCCTATTTTCCGGCCCATAGGTCGCACCAGATTATAAAGCGCACTGCTGAGGAATGGTCTATTTTCGATCTTTTTTCATGTATAAGGCGCACCGGATTATAGGGCGCATTAAAAGAGTCACATTATCTTTTTTTTTTTTTATATAAATGTAAAACACTTCCTTGTTGTCTACATAACATGCAATGGTGGTTCTTTAGTCAAAATGTTGCATCGATTATGTTTTACAGATTATCTTCAAGTCGCTTTCTGACAGTCGCTTTGGGATTCGCCATTTTGTGGGTGGTCTTATTTACGTGACTCACCTCCGGCAGCGTCTTTTTCCCGTCATCTTTGTTGTAGTGGTGTGGCGTGCAAGGATGGGATTGGGAACATTTTCAAAAGATGGAACTTACTGTTTTAATGACATTCAAACTTTACTTAAATCCATAACGGAGCAGCATCACCCTCATTCACCGGAAATGTGTCCCGTTAAAAACAGTCCGACCGGAACTTTAATAACCAAAGTTGCTTGGGTGAATAATGTAAACTCCCTACACCAGTAATTTTTAGCGCTTTCATGGCAGATATAAGTTAAAACTTTATACTACTTTATATTAAAAATGGCAAAATCAGAGGATAAATGTCCCATAAGAAGATAGACAAAAAGAAAAAGCTTATCGGCTACGGTGTCGACACAGACTACAAAGACAAACTCTTTTCAGGACTTATGCAGATCCCCAAATACAGATCAGCAGGTGCCAGAAGATAAGAAAAGTTGCTTTTGCATAATATTGCGAAACAAAACGCCAGATAATATGTCTTACCTTATACACACACCATAATAATACTCGTATGTTGAAGCACAGCACAATCCATCAAGCGGTGCGGCTTCATAGCTTATTAAAGTCGTACTAAAACATTTAGATAGATTTTTGAGTGCTTTGTGTAATGTTTTATATATTCAATGGAACATATAAAATGTTGGTGTTGTTTACTTGAGTCATATTGTAGTTTACACAAATCTCTTGTGTGTGACTGTAATGGCAGTCAACGCGTATCTCTTATGTTTGACTGCCATTTACCGGTCACACTTATGTCACCATGTACCAAATAAAATAGCTTTGAAGTCGGAAAGCAAATCCAGAAGTATTCCGTACATTAGGCGCACCGGCATATAAGGGGCACAGTCGACTTTTGAGAGAAATATATTTTAAGTACGCCTTATAGTATAAAATATGGTAAGTGTGTTGTCGAAAATTAAGCCCTGATGTGGAATTTAGACAGTTTAAAAGTGATTGTACTATAAGACTTACTGGCAACACATGTCTGTTTAGTGCTGATAAGTACAACTGAGTGTTTCCATGGGGCGCTATTGTGCACTTTTTTTTACATAAGCAGTACCTCAATTTACAACTTAATTGGATCTTTTGAGAGGAAAAAAAGATTTTAAGTGCGCCTTATAGTCTGTAAAATACGGTAATCGTTTTCTTTTTTTCCCCCCTATTACTATATTTTCATGATCAAGCAGTAATCCAATTTTGATTATACTTAACCGACGTATTTGATCATCAAACACAGTCAATTATTCCAAACGTACCTTCCTAAACGCCAGCTTTTAACCCTCACGAGAACCGAGGTGCTGGGATATTCCTGTCAATCTTGGTTATGCCTTCCCGTATTTCACTGTGAACGTCTTTTTTTCCCCCACACATGACTGGGCCCCAACCTCAGAGCGGACATATCGACATGTTCCATGCGCCACGTGGCCCGCCCGTCCAAAAAACACTTAATATGCGGCTCAACAAACACCCAAGACTCTCGCCTGTCATACTTTCTCCTCATCTCATCTTGACGTGGAGGGGGAGGGTGGCTTAATAGAATTCATGAGCCAAAGAAGGGATTGTTTGGTAAATGAGGGGGGGCTGGCATAAAAATTAATTATTAGACCAGCACAGGCCCGGCTTGTGATCAACAAGCATGGACCTGTGGAGCCATGTGTGTGTTTGTGAGCGTTTTTCAAATTAAATACATTAGAATTGTGAAATGTGGCTGGCGGGAATTTAATCTCAATTGTCCTCCAGCGAAAATAAAACATTTATTCAAATGAAGCGTGCAGTATACACGATATTGCCGAAAGTATTTGGCCACCTGCCTTGACTCACATATGAACTTGAAGTCCCATTCCTAACCCATAGGGTTCAGAATGATGTCGGTCCACGTTGTGCAGCTATTACAGCTTCAAATCTTCTGGGAAGGCTGTCCACAAGGTTGCGGAGTGTGTTTATAGGAATTTTCAACCATTCTTCTAAGTTCACACACTGATGTTAATCGAGAGGGCCTGGCTCTCAGTCTCTGTTCTAATTCATCCCGAAGGTGTTCTATCGGGTTCGGGTCAGGACTCTGTGCAGGCTAGTCAAGTTAATCCACACCACACCAAACTTTGTCATTTATTGTCTTTATGGACCTTACTTTGTGCACAGTCATGTTGGAAGGGAGAGGGGCCCTCTCCAAACTGTTCCCACAAGGTTGGGAGCATGGAATTGTCCAAAATGTTTTGGTATCCTGGGGCATTCAATGGTCCTTTCACTGCAACTAAGGGGCCAAGCCCAACTCCTGAAAAACAACCCCACAACATAATTCCTTCTCCACCAAATTTCACACTCGGCCCAATGTAGTCCGAAACGTACCGTTTTCCTGGCAACCTCCAAACCCAGACTAATCCATCACATTGCCAGATGGAAAAGTATGATTCGTTACTCCAGAGAACATGTCTCCACTGCTCCAGAGTCCAGTGGCGACGTGTTTTACACCACTGCATCCGACGCTTTGCATCGGACTTGGTGACATATGGCTTAGATCAGTGGTTCTTAACCTTGTTGGAGGTCCTGAATTCCACCAGTTTCATACACACATTCACCAAACCCTTCCTTTGGGATTTTTTTTTTCCAAATTCAAGACAAATATGTTTTTTTCCTGCTGTACAAAATGAACCGTGCATGAACTCACAACAAATTACACACCTGCAAAAGAGTATGACTTCTGCTGTTGCTGAATCATGGATACAGCAACAGCAACCAATATGGAAAAGTTTTTATTTACACAATAAGTCCATACTTGCCAACCCTCCCGATTTTACTGGGACAATCCCGAATTCCAGTGCCCCTCCCGAAAATCTCCCGGGGAAACCATTCTCCTTTAGCGTCCTCTACAACCTGTCGTCACGTCTGATTTTCCTCCATACAAACAACGTGTCGGCACACACACGTAAGTGAATGCAATGCATACTTGGTCAACAGCCATACAGGTCACACTGAGGGTGGCCATATAAACAACTTTAACACTGTTACAAATATGCGCCACACTGTGAACCCACACCAAACAAGAATGACCAACACATTTGGGGATAACATCCGCACCGTAACATAAAACGTAACAAATACCCAGAATCTGTTGCAGCACTAACTCTTCCGGAATCTACAATATACACCCCCACTACCACCAACCCCGCCACACCCACCACCTCAATTCCCCACTCCATCTCCTGAAAGGTTTGGCAAGTATGGATGAGTCGGGTGTGTCTTGACTGGCTCCGCCGAACCCCTGAACCTGACTCACCGAACTCCTAGAGTTCGATCCAACCCAGGTTAAGAACCACTGGCTCGGCCATGGAAAATCCATTCTATGAAGCTCTCTGCGTACTGTACGTGGGCTAATTGGGTGATTAGGACACCTGATTCTGATCATTGTGAAAATGTAGCATTTGTGGTTTAAACCGCTCAATAACTCTACTCCCATGTCTGCATGCTAAAATCCACATAAATACATTTGTCTTTGCAAAGTGCCCGTGCGTCTTCGTTTGGAAAGCATTATGTTTTATACCTGTGTTATTTCCCTGTTGCTGCGTGTCGTGCGATTACAGCTTTTATGGGCAACCGGGGCGGATGATTCAGGGGCGGCGGGGAAAAGTGCTCGACGTGACTGTGTCATCAACATCAGGAGCCGCTATTGTGCCAATAAGTCTGTCGGCTCCCTAAAACACACGTGTGGCATGCAAGAAAAACTTGCAAAGAGAGCGAGAGATGAAGGAAGCGACAAACAGATAATAGTGATTTGTACCTTCAATGCAGCCAAGAGAAATATAATCCATTCACTTTTGCGATGGTTTTAACGGTTTGTTTGGACTATTTATCCATTTCAAGTGCTTTAAAGCTTGAATCTCATCACATACTGTCTATCAGAGGTTCTATCACCAAGTACCACCTCAGAAACCATGTGGCCTTCCATGTACCACCATAATGAACAGACATTATTGGGGCGGGATAGCTCGGTTGGTAGAGTGGCCGTGCCAGCAACTTGAGGGTTCCTGGTTCGATCCCTGCTTCCGCCATCCTAGTCAATGCCGTTGTTTCCTTGGGCAAGACACTCTATCCACCTGCTCCCAGTGCCACCCACACTGGTTTAAACGCAACTTATGCACAATGTAAAAGTGCTTTCAGTCACAAGAGAAAAGCGCTACATAAATATAATTCACACTATTAAAATACAGTAGCGTAGTAGGCCTAAGTATTCACTAAAACAAAGCAGAGGTTTTATTATAATAATTATATTTAGTATTTTTGCCACTGTAACATTACACACATTTTGAACAGTAACACTGTTTGAATGTAGGACGATAAAAAACTGTAATCCAGTGATTTGTTCCAGTTTTCAAGACTTGGAATATGGGATAAGTTGTTTTCCCAACGCAAAGGATAGTTGGCACGAGCGAGACGTGAATGTAAGTACATACATCCATCCATCCATCTTCTTCCGCTTATCCGAGGTCGGGTCGCGGGGGCAACAGCCTAAGCAGGGAAACCCAGACTTCCCTTTCCCCAGCCACTTTGTCCAGCTCTTCCCGGGGGATTCCGAGGCGTTCCCAGGCCAGCCGGGAGACATAGTCTTCCCAACGTGTCCTGGGTCTTCCCCGTGGCCTCCTACCGATTGGACGTGCCCTAAACACCTCCCTAGGGAGGCGTTCGGGTGGCATCCCGACCGGATGGCAGAGCTTCTCACCCTATCTCTAAGGGAGAGCCCCGCCACACGGCGGAGGAAACTCATTTCGGCCGCTTGTACCCGTGATCTTATCCTTTCGGTCATGACCCAAAACTCATGACCATAGGTGAGGGTGGGAACGTAGATCGACCGGTAAATTGAGAGCTTTGCCTTCCGGCTCAGCTCCTTCTTCACCACAACGGACCGGTACAACGTCCGCATTACTGAAGACGCCGCACCGATCCGCCTGTCGATCTCACGATCCACTCTTCCCTCACTCGTGAACAAGACTCCTAGGTACTTGAACTCCTCCACTTGGGGTAAGTACATTTTTATTTAAATTCTGACAAAAAGGCAAACAAAGGAAGCAAAACAAAAGGCGCGCACGAGGGCGGAGAACAAACTTGACTAGACAACAAAAACTAGCACTATGGCATGACTATTGAAACAAACAAACAAAACTCAACAACTGTGAAATAACAACAATCCAAAACTTACGTGGCACGAGCGGGAGGGAAACTAGGCATGGCATGGCATGGAGGCAGTTGAGGAATATGAAGTTGCCTGGCTAAACACTTGGCAACTACAGGTTTAAATAATACCAGTCATAATTACAAGCAGGTGTGAAAACTGAGGACAGGGGGGTGACATAACAGGTGAAACTAATAAGTTGCTATGGTAACAAAGAAAACAAGGAAGTGCAAAAGCGTTAAATGAGTGTCCAAAAAAATAACCAAACATGACAAGAACGAAACATGATCTCATGGGCGTGACACCAGTGGCCTAGTGTTTAGAGTTCCTTCCTTCATCCTTTGTTCCTTCAGCTGTTGTTTTTATAAATGAGCTCCTTAAACAAGCTTAGCTGCTATGTAGTCACTTTGGTGGGACGCGACGTGTGATTAGTTTTTATTGTATTACAAATGTTTTTAGCTTTATGATGGTTTGTATGTTGTATGTATTTTATGTATTTATACCTTGTTTTTACTGTTGTACCTTGTTTTTACTGTTGTACCTGGTTTTTATTTTTGAACCTTGTTTTTAATGACTACTGCTGCAAACCAAATTGCTCCTGGGGGACAATAAAGATTTTCTAAGTCTAAGTCTCAGAGTGTCCGCCCTGAGATCGGTAGGTGGTGAGTTCAAACCCCGGCCGAGTCATTACAAAGCTTATAAAAATAGAACCCGTTACCTCCCTGCTTGGCACTCAGCATCAAGGGTTGGAATTGGGGGTTAAATTACCAAAATTATTCCTGAGCGTGGCCACCGCTGCTGCTCACTGCTCCCCTCACTACCCAGGTGGTGGAACAAGGGGATGGGTCAAATGCAGAGGGTAATTTCACCACATCTAGTGTGTGTGTGACTATCAGTGGTACTTTAACTTTGGTGTATCGTGGGAATAAATATCTGTAACACTTTAGTATGGGGAACACATATTCACCATTAATTAGTTGCTTATCAATATGCAAATGAGTAACATATTGGCTCTTAATTGGTCATTTTTAAGTACTTAATGCCTTATTCTGCATGGGCTTATTGTAAAACCAGTAAGGCATTAACTAAGTCTTCCCTCAATAACCTCAGAACTATTGCTTGTTAGTAACCCTAACCCTAACCTTTATATGATCCCCTAGAGTCCAAATAACTCTAAATTAAGTCTTTGTTACTTTAATAAGCAACTAATTAATGGTGAATATGTTCCCCATACTAAAGTGTTACCTAAATGTCATATCAGTTATGGGCCCTTGTTCAATGGTCGCTGTTTTCTGTCTAGGTTAGGCAACCATTTTCAAGAACCTTAATGTTTTTTGTTTTAGTTTTAAGTCCAAAACCAGTTTTCATTCAGGACATATTTGTTCCGTTGGAACAGCCAATTGTCTTCAAGTTTTACTGAGTTCCTCAGGTTGCAGGCACTGTCGCACTGCCGCTCTGCCATCCGAACCACGCCTTCTCTAAGTAGGAATTGCCACAAAGCGGATTTTAGGACATTCAACACTCTGCCGTCTGGCGGCTAAAGTGGATAGTGCATCACCCAATGTGTCACGTTACATGTGTTAGGTAACCCCCTTCCTACTGGATCAGCACCAGTTCCTCTCACCGGCTTCCGAACACACACTAAAAAATATGATGTGAGTAAAATATGACATTTTATTGCCTAACATTTAATAATGAGTCAGTATGTCCAAAGGTTTATGCTGGCACTTATCTAAACGCACCACATATATTTTCCTATGGCCTTAAAATGTCAACACATGTATGCACAGCCCATAACTGGAACCCTTCAGGCTTCTCTCTAAAATGCCGTCAATGTGCTGATGCTTGATGTCATGTAGAATGACTGAGCCAATTACTCATATTCCACAACTTCAATGTCACATCATTAGGATCCTTGACTAATCTATTGTAACACTCCCGAGGAAGAAGCAGGTTTCAAATGTCACAAGAGGGAGGATCTGGTTCCATCTCCAAACTTGGCTGAGTGTGAGATTTGACAAGTTGTTGATTACAAAATACTCGCAAAGCCACCGTGACTAAGGGAATCAGTCTGGGAAATTAAAATAGGTGAAATATGGGTGAATTCTCAACAAATACACTGAATTATTTGCATTATTTCACTTGAAATTAGTCTCTATTACACCTAAAGTTGTGGTCAAAAGAACATAATGTCATGGCTGTCTTGAGTTTCTAATATTTTCTACAAGTCTTATTTTTTTGTGATAGAGTGATTGGAGCACATACTTATTGGTCACAAAAAACATTCATGAAGTTTGGTTCTCGTATTAATTCATTATGGGTCTACTGAAAATGTGACTAAATCTGCTGGGTCCAAAGTATACGTACAGCAATGTTAATATTCGGTTACATGTCCCTTGGATAGGATAGGATAGACCTTTATTGTCATTGCACAAGTACAAGGAAATTTAATTTTTGGCACAGTCCCGCTAAGAGCAGACATACGTTACAGGGGGGGGGACAAGACGAGACCGCCAATGGATCAGCCACTTACGTCTCTCCTTAAAAAGGTGAGAAAAGGGTGACATTGGGGGTGAGGGGTGGGGGGAGTAAAATAAATATCAGTGTAAGGCTAGACCGTCAGTAGGGATCCAGACTGAGTCCAAGGAAAAAAAAACCTCACATAGCATGGCACACAAACATGGTACGTATATCACACCAACTTGCAATAGAGGGAGGGGTGGGTTTGAGGAGACACCGCTGCCGTTATATAGCGCTGCTCAGCCATCCACAGCCCCAGAGGAATTAAGCAGTGGTGAAGGCGTTGATCCGAGGGTGGGGGTCGTGTGTGCATATATACCCAATTAACTTGGGAGACATGGTGCGGCATGGCGTAGTGGGTAGAGCGGCCGTGCCAGAAACCTGAGGGTTGCAGGTTCGCTTCCCACCTATTGACATCCAAAATCGCTGCTGTTGTGTCTTTGGGAAGGACATTTCACCCTTTACCCTCGGTGCCGCTCACACTGGTGAATGAATGATAGGTGGTGGTCGGAGGGGCCGTAGGCGCAAACTGGCAGCCACGCTTCCGTCAGTCTATCCCAGGGCAGCTGTGGCTACGGATGTAGCTTACCACCACCAGGTGTGAATGAATGATGGGTTTCCACTTCTCTGTGAGCACTTTGAGTATCTAACAATAGAAAAGCGCGATATAAATCTAATCCATTATTATTATTACATGGTGAAATGTTTTTATATGGACTGAGGCCGATCTCAAAGTTCAACCACAGGTGTTGTTGACAAAAAGAAAGGTCAAAAGCGTCCATCTTTGAGGAGTCCTAGGGAGAGTTTCTTCAGAACAGCCTGTTCCTGATTGAGTCAAGGCCATTTGAGGGAGTCAAAATGGCCTCGCATGTTTCACTGCGACAAGGCACTTTTGGTAGTCGTCCACAAAGCTTCTGGCAAGTTTCTGGTTGAATTTTTGACCACTCTTCTCGCCAAAATTGGTGCAGTTCAGTCAATTTTTTTTTTTTTACATGGACTTGTTTCTTCAGCATTGTCCACTTGTTTAAGTCCGGACTTTTCTAAAACCTTAATTCCAGCCTGATTTAGCCATTCCTTTACCACTTTCGACGTGTGTTTGGGGTCATTGACCTGTTGGAACACCCAACTGCGCCTAAGACCAAACCTCCGGGCTGATGATTTTAGGTTGACCTGAAGAATTTGGAGGTAATCCTCCTTTTTCATTGTCCCATTTACTCTCTGTAAAGCACCAGTTCCATTGGGAGCAAAACAGGCCCAGAGCATAATACTACCACCACCATGCTTGACGGTAGGGCTGGTGGAATTAAAGGCCTCACCATTTCTCCTCCAAACACATTGCTGGGTATTCTTGTTTCATCGGACTAAAAAACTTTCCTCCAGACAGTCTTGACCTTATGTCCTTCACAAGTGTATGTAAACTTTTGACCACGACAGTATGTGATTCATTTATTTTTATGCTACACTTTCTAAAATGTCCTCGGTGATAAAAGCATAGGCAACATGTTCTTACAAAGCCGCATATACACGTCTACACACACACTGCTGGTATACCACGATCAATCAAATCCATCAACAAATAGACAGAGCGAGGGCTGACATTTACACCCCTGCAGCTTTCAGCTTTGTGAGTTTGTGTAGACTCATATTATGCGTGTGTGCGTGCGTGTGTGTTACCTAAGCACCATGAAAGGAAGGTGGCCACAAAGTACAAGTGGCAGAATGAAGTGTTTGAATGATATAATACACATCAACGATGTTTCATCATACTGATATCTTTACCACCGCTAACCTCTCTCTAAAAGCACAATCTCGTCTTTCTGACAGCTCCGTGTTTACACAAAACACAACACTTTGCTTGCTGGAACTGCAGCAAGTAAACAAATACAGGTAGAGCCTAAATAAAAGGGTAAAATCCCCTTTTCTGGGAAGGCAAAATGTAAAAAATAAAAAAGGAGTTCGATTAAACCAGGGGTCTGCAACCCGCGGCTCTGGAGCCACATGTGGCTCTTTCATGCCACTTCCGTGGCTCCTTTTGGCTTTGAAACAAAATGTCAACAAATAATGGTTACTTAATTAATGACATTTATTTTTCTATTTTTAATCTAAGAGTTGTTACTTTAGAAAGTTCTGGTGTATTATCAAATGATAATAAAACATTTTGAGATATTGTCGATCGAAGGTAGGTAGGTAGGTCTTTATTGTCATTACACAAGTACAATGAAACTATGTTTTCAGCACAAACCCGCTCAAGATTAGACAAACAGTGTACAGCAGGGGTGTCAAACTCAAATACAGAGTGGGCCAAAATTTAAAACCGAACAAAGCCGCGGGCCGAGGTTGAACAAAATAACCTTCTAATAGGGACCCAAACAAGTTTTGCATTGAATATTGAACAAGCAATGCTTATATAACTTTATGGTGACATGCAAAATCGAGTTTCAAATAATAATAATTTAAAAATATCAATGGCATATCAAATACAATTTAAATAAAAATTGAATGCCTCTTTTCGCTGGTGGGGTTGAGGTGTTCGGGGTTTGGTGATAGCGGGGGTGTATATTATAGCGTCACGGAAGAGTTAGTGCTGCAAGACGTTCTGGGTATTTGTTCTGTTGTGTTTATGTTGTGTTACGGTGCGTGTGTTCTCCCGAAATGTGTCATTCTTGTTTGGTGTGGGTTCAGATTGTGGCCCATATTTATAACAGTGTTAAAGTTGTTTATACGGCCACCCTCAGTGTGACCTGTATGGCTGTTGACCAAGTATGCCTTGCATTTACTTGTGTGTGTGTGTGTGTGTGTGTGTATAAGCCGCATATATTATGTGACTGGGCCGGCAAACTGTTTGTATGGAGGAAAAGCGGACGTGGAGACAGGTTGTAGAGAATGCCAAAGGCAGTGCCTTTAAAGCCCACCCCAAATATTGTTGTCCCGGATGAAATTCGGGAGGGGCACTGAACCTCGGGAGTCTCCCGGGAAAATCGGGAGGGTTGGCAAGTAAGAGTATTAGCGGTGAATGCGGTGTTACAGCGGCGGGCCAGCTCTAATGTTAATTTGATATTGCCTCAAGGGCCAAGTGAAATTACACCGCGGGCCAGAGTTTGACACCCATGGTGTACAGGGTGACAGAACACAAGACGCCCCGTAAAAGATGGGGAAAAAGTTAAACGCTGGGGGAGGATGAGTAGAAAAATACAATCTGGCCCCTTAGGAGCCCAGACTGGAGTGGGAAAATAAAACCTCCATAGCAAAGCACATATACATATTACAACATAGATTTCGAGACTTGCAACAGAGGGGAGGGAGTAGGGGGCTGCAGTAGCAGGCTGCAGCTCCCCTGGCGCTGCCCAGCCATCCATCACCCCTAAGGGATTCGCGCATGTCACGGCCCTTGTGCGTCATCTTTTGCTGCCAAGCAATTGTATTGTGTTTAGCGGTCAACACCCGGTAAGCTAGCAATGGACGGATCAAAAAAGAGAAACATTTCTGATAAAAATAGTACATTTAAGGCTTCATGGCTGGATTGATTTGATTTCATTGATGACGAGGTTGTTCTTTTCTCTTTTAGTCGGATGAAATATGCCGCAGTTGTATGCCTTTAGAATATTGGCGTGACTTGATTTTTTTCAAATTCATTATTAAAAGGACCAGTGTATTTTTTTTCGAATGTTCAAAATAATTTGGTGATTTGCTTGTACCCAGAAATAAAATGTGAATCGTTGTCAAGTGTTTGATTTCATAAATTCTATAGCATACGTGTAACAAAACTGTAAGTGGTGTTATCGTTGTTTTAGGAATCGAACAGAGCTTGCGGCTCCAGTCGGGTTTTATTTGGGGGGGAAACGGGCACAAATGGCTCTTTTTAGCTAAAGGTTGTCAACCCCTGGATTAAACGTTATTATTTTTTTTTTTGTAATGTATGAAAGGTTGGTTGCATGAACAAAAGCACTTACTGGGATAGGATAAACTTCACACACGCACACACACCCACAGGATTGTCAATAGGTGTGTTCCCCACTTCTCACCTATAAATAACTGGGATAAGTTTAATCTAATGTACAGCTGTGACCCTAATAAGGACAAAATAGTCTAGAAAAGTAATATAAAAAGTAAATTACTTGATAAATTGATGTACCTGATATACCTTCCTATGTATTTTAAACGCATTTGTCATGATCCCACGCAGCTTTTATTTATTTCCAGTGTTTTGTATCATTTCCTGTCTTTGTTCAGACTTCCCATGAGATTCATGGCCTTTACTTTCTGCTCTTGTCTTCCATTAGTTAATCAATTCTATTTAGTTTCACCTGTTGCTACATGCTGGCGCTGGATCATACTGCTATCTCCCTTGACGGGCGTTTGTCATCTGTGCACTTCTATGCTGCCCAATATGTGTTTGCACAAATAAAACATACTTCTTACGTGATCATTGCCTTCCTTGCTCTGCATCCTAAGGTCCACACCGGAGACGCCAACCCAAGAACTTAACAACATTGGGTTTAATAATCTTAGAATAATTACATGTACATTTATCACACAACTTTAGTATGCTTAAAGTCCGTTGCTATAGTTATTAGCTATTGTGCTCAAGTTAGACTTTTGTATCTGTGCAAGGACGAAACTTCTTTCGCAGATGTTATCTTTGTTTTAGCCCGCTAACAGACAAGGAATTCAAGGACCTCAACGAAGATGAGACGACGAAGCAGAGACAGGGCTCCAGCACATTCCGTCACGTATTGTGCGTACTTGACCTGCTTTGCATGATATATGTGACCACTCCTTTTAGAGGCAGCCTCAGTGATGTTGACTGTGGAGTTCCTGAGTAAATAGAGGGATTAGGGAGCCGAACCTTAGAGCATAGGGCGAGGCTGTGACTAAGTGTGCAGCTCCATGCGTTCTCCTCATGAGCTAAATTAAACTCAATCTCTGCATGGTTCCTTACTTCTTGTCTGTTTAATAGATCTCATCAGTGTTTGAACCTGACGATTAATATACACTTCATTGCTAAAAGTATTTGGCCACCCATCGAAATGTTTAGAATCAGGTGTCCTAATCACTTGACCCGGCCACAGGTGGAGGAGAAATTATGGTGTGGAGTTGTTTTTCGGGAGTTGAGCTTGGCCCTTTAGTTTCAGTGAAAGGAACTTTGAATGTTATACGATACCAAAACATTTTGGACAATTCCATGCGCCCAACCTTGTGGGAACAGTTTGGAGCGGGCCACTTTCGACAATTCCATGCACCCAACCTTGTGGGAACAGTTTGGAGCGGGCCACTTTCTCTTCCAACATGACTGTGCACCAGTGCACAAAGCAAGGCCCATAAACACATGGATGACAGATTTTGGTGTGAATGGACTTGACTGGCCTGCACAGAGTCCTGACCTTAACCCGATAGAAAACCTTTTGGATGAATTAGAACAGAGACTGAGAGCCAGGCCTTCTCAACCAACATCAGTGTGTGACCTCACCAAAGCGCTTTTGGAATAATGGTCAAAAATTCCTATAAACACACTCCGCAACCTTGTGGACAGCCTTCCCAGAAGACTTGAAGCTGTAATAGCTACAAAAGGGGGACTGACATCATACTGAACCCTATGGGTTAGGAATAGGATGGCACTTCGAGTTCATATGTGAGTCAAGGCCGGTGGCCAAACACTTTTGGCAAAAATGTTTATTTAAATAAATGGGTTTCATTTTTGTCAAACTAACAAATATGCATCACATTAAGTGTATTAGATTTTTAGATTTTAGTTATGTAATCCAAATACATTGATATTTTTAATGTAATCAAAACACATAAATCTTACATATTTGGCCTTAATACTTTTTGAGTGAAACCTTAAAGCCACAAACAAACATGTTTACTAGAAACACTTTTAAAAGGAAACGCACAGACATTATTTTGGTACTTCCATGATGGGCCCTTTAGGAGTGATGATATGGGAAAGACAAAATGTACGGTCTTTAGAGGTTTGTGTTGTATTTCTCTTCATTCCATCTGAAAACAAACAGTGTATACTTTGGGGGATATGTTTTGGTTCATCATCTTCATAGTGAGTGAGAAAACTGCAGAGAGTGTGTGCTTAATTATTACAGAGTGCAAAGCTGGGAAGTGCTGATCTTAAAAAAGTAATATGCTTATTTTACAGTGAAACACATTTAGCAAGTGCTAACACTGCGTCAGAGAAAAACAACAACAGTATTGATGATTTTATCTCCCAGTTTGTGTTTTATATTTAATACAGGGTCATTTTCAACTGCACTTTTTAAGGAGTAATTTCCTTTGTGTGTGTGTTTGTCTAATGTTATAATTCTACCAGCTTTCTGTCCAAGTGCATTTTCAGCCCTTCGTTTTGTCATTTAAAGGGGAACTGCACTTTTTTATAAATGTCGCCCATCTTGTACAATCCGTACGCGAGGCAAGAACACACATAGTTCCCCTTTCTTTGCATTCTCAATAGTAAAAAAAAAATGCTAGTTGGTAGTGTTTTACCGATACCAAAATAGTTTTGATACTTTTTGGTACTTTTCTAAATAAAAAGGGGACCACAAAAAATTGCATTGGCTTTATTTTAACAAAAAATCTTAGGGTACATTAAACATATGTTTCTTGCAGCTGGTTGCAGCCGCTCTGCTCTTTTAATGTCCTTTGTGTTCTTTGATGTTTCCTTCTTACACACACGTTTATTGGTGCTCTGGCTGTGAGGTTATTTTTTCTGCCTTGGCCTCAGTCTGGACCCCCCCCCCCCCCCCCCCACCCACAGGCTTAGGCTGAATATTTATTTTCCTTTTTATTCACCACCATTTACCTGTTTCTACCTTTTTTGTGAAGGGGCCCCGGAACTTGGCAGGCCCGTCAGCGATCCTGTTCTGTCTCCCTGTTTTGATTGATTGATTGAAACTTTTATTAGAAGATTGCACAGTACAGTACATATTCCGTACAATTGACTACAAAATGATAACACCCGAATAAGTTTTTCAACTTGTTCAAGTCAGGGTCCACTTTAATCAATTCATGGTAATGTTTGTCTGCTCTTGAATGGGATTGTGCTGAAAATCTAAATTTCCCCTCAAGGATTAATAAAGTACTTCTGATTCTGATTCCAATAAATGGCGCGCCCTTGGGATTTTTTGGGATGTTTTTCCGAGGTCTGGGTAGGCGGTAGAGACTATTCACATACATCTGCATTATGAATTGCCTTATACTAGCAGTTTTCATAAATTAGAATGCACAGAAATGGGAAAGACGTTTTCTTGTCTTCATCAGGATTCTTGATGATAGGCCGAATTCGAAAAAAAAAGTATGGTTTTCTTCAAACATTTTACTTTATTTCCAGTATATACAAATATATACAATAGTTTCGCTGAACATAAGACAACGACTGTGCATGTGAGCTGTGTGCTAGGTATTTTTATGTATTTTACGTATTTTTATTTATTTATATATGTTCTTATGTTTTATTATGAATTTGCACTAACTTAGTTTTTGCTTACAATTTGTTGTACAATGACAATAAAGATCTATTCTAGTCTATATACAAGTGGTTATTCAGTTGTATTGTCAACACTATAATAACCCACATTGTAAATTGCATTAATTTTTTTTTTTTCATTTTCAATTAAAGAAAAGAAGACCTAATAACCTTTGTATTGGAAGTGTTGATCAGAGTCATGTATAAAGATAGGACGGCCAACGAAACGAGAGGTGCAAGGATTGCTACCAAAGACATGTGCCCGGATGCATGCAATTGTCGTCGTTTTGACATGGGGTTTTTCTGACGAAATAAACCAAAATAATACGACTGACATACATTTAAAACATACTACAGCTCATAAATCTACAATTAAACATGCTTTTATTTTTTAAAAGTTTAATTTTGCCGCCATATTTGACACACTCTGCTGCTACATTCCTGCAGTGTTTCATGACCAGCGGGCACTCTAAAAAAATACATATTACCCTGCCAAAATCTTAAATAATCTTCATTACCGAGTTAGCCATACTCTATTTCTACACAATGATGGTGTTGATCAATTTGTGCCCCTCTCAACTGTGCTTGCTTCAGTGCGTAGATGCAAGCATATATGTATTAGAAGAAAGTAATCATTGAACAAACGGTCAATTTGCTTGATGTTTTTCAACCAATCATGGTCAAATTTTACTACGACTGCTTTTTTTAATTCTACAAACCCCGTTTCCATACGTGTTGGGAAATTGTGTTAGATGTAAACATAAACGGAATGCAATGATTTGCAAATCATTTTCAACCCATATTCAGTTGAATATGCTACAAAGACAACATATTTGATGTTCAAACTGATGAACATTTATTTTGTGCAAATAATCATTAACTTTGGAATTTGATGCCAGCAACACGTGACAAAGAAGTTTGGAAAAGTGGCAATAAATACTGATAAAGTAGAGGAATGCTCATCAAACACTTACATGGAACATCCCAAAGGTGTGCAGGCTAATTGGGAGCAGTTGGGTGCCATGATCGGGTATGAAAGCATCTTCCATGAAATGCTAAGTAATTCACAAACAAGGATGGGGTGAGGGTCACCATTCTGTAAGCAAATTGTCGAACAGTTTTAGAACAACATTTCTCAACGAGCTATTGCAAGGAATTTAGGGATTTTACCATCTACGGGCCGTAAAATCATCAAAAAGTTAAGAGAATCTGGAGAAATCCCTGCACGCAAGCGATAATATTACGGACTTTTGATCCCTCGGGCGGTACTGCATCAAAATCCGACATCAGTGTGTAAAGGATATCACCACATGGGCTCAAGATCACTTTATAAAACCACTGTCAGTAACTACAGTTGGTCGCTACATCTGCAAGTGCAAGTTAAAACTCTACTATGCAAAGCCAAACCCATTTATCAACAATATCCTGAAACGTCGCTGGCTTGGCTGGGCCCAAGTTCATCTAAGATGGACTGATTCACAGTGGAAAGGTGTTCTGTGGTCTGACGAGTCCACATTTCAAATTATATCTACAAACAAAGGACGTTGTGTCCTCCAGAACAAATAGGAAAATAATCATTCGGATTGTTATAGGCGCAAAGTTCAAAAGCTAGCATCTGTGATGGTATGGGGGTGTATTAGTGCCCAAGGCATGGGTAACTTACACATTTGTGAAGGCACCATTAAGGCTGAAAGGTCCATACAGGTTTTGGAGCAATATATGTTGTCATCCAAGCAACGTTATCATGGACACCCCTGCTTATTTCAGCAAGACAAGTGTTATAACAGCGTGGCTTCGTAAAAAAAGAGTGCAGGTCCTTTCCTGGCCCGCCTGAAGTCCAGACCTGTCTCCCATCCAAAATGTGTGGTGCATTATGAAGCGTAAAATACGACAGCGGAGACCCCGGACTGTTGAACGATTGAAGCTCTACATAAAACAAGAATGGGAAATGTTTTCACTTTCAAAGCTTCAGCAATTAGTTTCCTCAGTTTCCAAACGTTTGAGTGTTAAAAGAAAATGTGATGTAACAGTGGTGAACATGTCCTTTCCCAACTACTTTGGCACGTGTTGTAGCCATGAAATTCTAAGTTAAATATTATTTGCAAAAAAAATAAAGTTTATGATTTTGAACATCAAATATCTTGTCTTTGTAGTGCATTCAATTGAAAATGGGTTGAAAAGGATTTGCAAATCATTGTATTCTGTTTATATTTACATCTAACACAATTCCCCAACTCATATGGAAACGGGATTTTTATTTACCAGAAAATATAAGCCAGGAAAATCAAATAAGTACAATGCTATTCATGTTTGTACATCCCACACACATGCTAAATGATGCATTCAGGTACATCCTGACCACTGCACACTGCATGTACCACTCTAAGGTCACAATTTGTCATCGGGTGAGTATGTGCTCACATCACTAAGCAGGGAGCAGATAGGGGTCGAACGACGGGATGTGTTGTCCGTCAAAATGACTTAGTGATGCTCGAGCGCGCTTGACTTTGCCTTCTTTACTTGGTGTCTGCGGTGACAGGTAACAAAACTGCTGGGGAAGGGAGGCGTGCCAAGAGACCACATGAGTGCGCGTGTTACACAAGTGATGGAAAGGGGAAATGTGTGATTGCTACGATTCCATTACCAAATATTCATAATTAGTGCAGTATTTCTAACATTTTGCATTACACACAATACTATTCTATTATAAAGCTTTTGTTGAATGGAGAAAAAAAACAATACTTTTTAGCACAATTGATCACAGTAAGCAGATTATAACAAGACCAGGGTCTTGACTGACTTTAGTGATAAAAGGGTCTTTCCAATGCTGGCAACATTGCCACTTATTTCATAACTCTGGACCTAAAAATGTTGTCTACAGGTTGGAGATCTTTATTCAGCCTGTTGTGGCCAGTGCCCTGTACTTTGCAGTGGTTTGTTGGGGGAGCAGCACCAGCAAAAGGGACTTAAACCGGTTTGACAAACTGATCCGGGAAGCTGGCCAAACTATTGGCACTCAGTCGGAAGCGTTTGTGTCAGTGAGGGACATGAGGAATCTGGGCAAACTGCCGGCCATCACGGACAATCCTGCCCACCCACTCCAGACAATTAAAGGCCTACTGAAATTAAATTTTCTTATTGAAACGGGGATAGCAGGTCCATTCTATGTGTCATACTTGATCATTTCGCGATATTGCCATATTTTTGCTGAAAGGATTTAGTAGAGAACATCGACGATAAAATGCGCAACTTTTGGTCGCTAATAAAAAAGCCTTGTCTTTACCGGAAGTATGTGAGCGTGACGTCACAGGTGTGAGGGCTCCTCACATCCTCACATTGTTTATAATGTGAGCCTCCAGCAGTAAGAGCAATTCGGACCGAGAAAGCGACAATTTCCCCATTAATTTGAGCGAGGATGAAAGATTTGTGGATGAGGATATTGATAGTGAAGGACTAGGAAAAAAAATAATACAATAAAATAAAATAACCTTTCTATAAATGAATTATAATATAAAAATAAAAAGCGATGGCTCCAGGCGGCAGTGTGAGCGTTTCAGATGTAATTAGACACATTTACTAGGATAATTCTGGAAGATCCCTTATCTGCTTATTGTTTTAATTGTGTTTTAGTGAGATTGTAAAGACATACCTCAAGGTCTGATGGCTGCGGTGAACACGCCAGTGTCTCAGAGAGAAGCCGAGGAGCCAAGCTCAGAGCTGCCTTTTTTGACAGCTACTGCAGGAGGACGCATAATCCACTGATGTCTCCGGTAAGATATATATCACAATTTTCCCATCCAAAAACATCCTGGTTGACGTAGAGAAACATGTTCGCTTGACCGCGCCGTGTTAAGGATTCAAAACAAACAAAGAAACACCGGCTGTGTCTCGGTGCTAAAGGCAGCTGCAATACACGACGAGTTGAGTTTATACCAAAAAGTTCTATTTTGGTTTCATCTGACCACATGACATTCTCCCAATCCTCTGCTGTATCATCCATGTATCCATTTTGGTATAAACTCAACTCGTCGTGTTTGGAGGAAGAAGAATACTGAGTTGCATCCCAAGAACACCACACCTACTGTGAAGCATGGGGCTGGAAACATCATGCTTTGGGGATGTTTTTCTGATAAGGGGACAGGACGATTGATCCATGTTAAGGAAAGAATGAATGGGGCCATGTATCGTGAGATTTTGAGCCAAAACCTCCTTCCATCAATGAGAGCTTTGAATCGTTCACCAAATACTTATTTTCCACCATAATTTACAAATAAATTCTTTAAAACTCTTACAATGTGAATTTCTGGATTTTTTTTCCCACATTCTGTCTCTCACAGTTGAAGTGTACCTATGATGAAAATTACAGACCTCTGTCATCATTTTAAGTTGGAGAACTTGCACAATCGGCGGCTGACTAAATACTTTTTTGCCCCACTATATATATATATATATATATATATATATATATATATAAATATATATATATATATATAAATATATATATATAAATATATATATATATATATATATATATATATATATATATATATATATATATATATAAATATATATATATATATATATATATATATATATATATATATATATATATATATACACACACACACACACACACACACACACGTATATTCATATCTTACTCATTGTTAAATGTGGCCCTATGGGGCAACCATAACTGCGATGTGGCCCTCAATGAAAACGAGTTTGACACCCTGGTATGATGCCAGAATTTCATTCACGTGACATTCCATAACCGTGTCATGTAGCAACATTTTTCAGTATTAAAATGTATTCTTTGCTGATAGGCTGACATACATCATGCGGTTATGCTGCATGGAGCAGGTACATTTTTTAATACTACCAATTACGTTGCCAAATATACTTTCCCTACATTCGAAAGGCTTTACAGCTCCAAGGTGAGCGTTAATCATCTTCTAGGGTGTTTCTATAACAGAGACTTCTGGGGAGGGGGATCATCACCCCAATTGAATACCTCAGGAACTGCATGTTCCCCCCATTAAAAAAAAATAAATAAATAAAAACTGATCAAAGAGGTGGTTAATAATGAAAAATAGATGTTATTTCACTGGGAACACTGACAGAGAGCTGCAGGGGTTTGGTGTTTTCCTCAAGGACACTTTGATTACTCTCAACTAGGAGTTGAATCGTTGCCCAAAAGTGACACATTTCTAACACTAATCCAGGAGTAAGTTTATTTACAAAGTCAGCCACATTTAAACAGCAGCTCCTCGATCGTTCAGGCTAATCCTTGACATGACCGACCACAAATCCCCACACTCTCATGCTGTGCAGCATACAATTATCTATCATTTGCATGTAGTGTGGTGAGCCACACACATAGCGGCTCGTCAGCGGAGATTAGCAGGGAAAACACGTGGGTTTCGAACCATTGTTGCATCCTAATGGAAGCATGTGGATTAAAAACACAAGATAGTCATTGCAAACAAAAGAGATGTCCACCTTTTAAAGGCCTACTGAAACCCACTACTACCGACCACGCAGTCTGATAGTTTATATATCAATGATGAAATATTTACATTGCAACACATGCCAATACGGCCTTTTTAGTTTACTAAATTACAATTTTAAATTTCCCGCGGAGTTTCTTGTTGAAAACGTCGTGGAATGATGACGCGTATTTGTGGCGTTTCGGGTTGGAGGGGACATACTAGCTCAGCACCGCTTACGGCTAAAAGTCATCTCTTTTCATCGCGCAATTACACAGTATTTTGGACATCTGTGTTGCTGAATCTTTTGCAATTTGTTCAATTAATAATGGAGACTATAAAGAACAATGCTGTTGGTGGAAAGCGGTGGATTGCAGCTGTCTTTAGCACCGAGACACAGCCGGTGTTTCTTTGTTGTGAAGCTTTAACACAGAGCGGTAAAGCGAACATGTTTCTCTACGTCAACCAGCATGTTTTTGGATGGGAAAATTGTGATACAAATCTTACCGGAGACATCAGTGGATTATGCGTCCTCCTGCAGTAGCTGTCAAAAAAGGCAGCTGTGAGCTTGGCTCCTCAGCTTCTCTCTGAGACACTGGCGTGTTCACCGCAGCAATCAGACCTCGAGGTATGTCTTTACAATCTCACTAAAACACAATTAAAACAATAAGCAGATAAGGGATCTTCCAGAATTATCCTAGTAAATGTGTCTAATTACATCTGAAACGCTCACTTTTTATTTTCCATCCATCTATTTTCTACCGCTTATTCCCTTTTGGGGTCGCGGGGGGCGCTGGCGTCTATCTCAGCTACAATCGGGCGGAAGGCGGCGTACACCCTCGACAAGTCGCCACCTCATCATAGACACTTTTTATTTTATTTCATTTTTTATTCTTTTTGTAGTCCTTCACTATCAATATCGTCATCCACAAATCTTTCATCCTCGCTCAAATTGATGGGGAAATTGACGCTTTCTCGGTCCGAATTGCTCTTACTGCTGGTGGCTCACATTATAAACAGTGTGAGGAGCCCTCACACCTGTGACGTCACGCGCACATACTTCCGTTAAATGCAAGGCTTTTTTAATTGCGACCAAAAGTTGCGAACTTTATCGTCGATATTCTCTACTAAATCCTTTCAGCAAAAATATGGCAATATCGCAGAATGATCAAGTATGACACATATGAATCCCCTTCTTACTTCACGTGTGATAAATTAAAGGAGTCCAAATTCACAAGTTTTGTTGTAGACGATACTACGTACACTTAATTGCCAAAAGTATTTGGACACCTGCCTTGACTCACATATGAACTTGTAGTGCTATCCCGTTTCTAACCCATAGGTTTCAATATGATGTCGGTCCACCTTTTGCAGCTATTACAGCTTCAACTCTTCTGGGAAGGCTGTCCACAAGGTTGCTGAGTTTGTTTATAGGAATTTTCAACCAATCTTCCAAAAGCGCATTAGTGAGGTCACACACTGATGTTGGTCGAGAAGGCCTGGCACTCAGTCTCGGTTCTAATTCATCCCAAAAGTGTTCTATCAGGTTCGGGTCAGGACTCTGTGCAAGCCAGTCAAGTTAATTCACGCCAGACTCTGTCATCCATTTATTTATGGACTTTGCTTTATGCAGTCATGTTGGAACAGGAAGGAGCTCACTCCAAACTGTTCCCACAAGGTCGGGAGCATGTTATTGTCCAAAATGTTTTGGTATCCTGGAGCATTCAAAGTTCCTTTCACTGGAACCAAGGGAAAAACAACTCAATACAATAATTCCTCCTCCACCAAATTTCACACTTCTTCACAATGTACCGTTCTCATTGCAACCTCCAAACCCAGAGTCGTCCATCAGATTGCCAGACGGAAAAATGGGTTTCATCACTCTAGAGAACGCGTCACCACTGCTCTAGAGTCCAGTGGCGACGTGCTTTACACCACTGCATCCGACTCTTTGCATTGGACTGGGTGATGTATGGCTTAGATGCAGCTTCTCGGCCATGGAAACTCATTCCATGAAGAACTCTGCGTACTGTACGTGGGCTAATTGGAAGGTCAAAGTTTGGAGTTCTGTAGCAACTGACTGTGCAGAAAGTCGTTGCACTATGATGCTTCAGCATTCGCTGACCCCTCTCTGTCTGTTTATGTAGCCTACCACTTCGTGGCTGAGTTGCTGTTGTTCCCAAACTCTTCCCGTTTCTTAAAATAAAGCAGACAGTTGACTTTGGAATATTTAGGAAGGAGGACATTTCACGATTGGATTTCTTGCACAGGTGGCATCCTAGTACAGTTCCACGCCGGAAACCACTGAGCTCCTGAGAGCGGTCCATTCTTTCACAAATGTTTGTAGAAACATTCTCCATGCCTAAGTGCAGTCCGGCTCGCTTGGGAATAGATATTCCTCCATGTGGCCCCTGAGCTAAAATGAGTTTGACACCCTTGATCTAGTCTCACTACGGCTCGTCTCTTTTAAAAAGCCAGCTGTGAAATAGCCGTGACCCATCCATCCATCCATCCATCATCTTCCGCTTATCCGAGGTCGGGTCGCGGGGGCAGCAGCCTAAGCAGGGAAGCCCAGACTTCCCTATCTCCAGCCACTTCGTCTAGCTCTTCCCGGGGGATCCCGAGGCGTTCCCAGGCCAGCCGGGAGACATAGTCTTTCCAACGTGTCCTGGGTCTTCCCCGTGGCCTCCTACCAGCTGGACGTGCCCTAAACACATCCCTAGGGAGGCGTTCGGGTGGCATCCTGACCAGATGCCCGAACCACCTCATCTGGCTCCTAGCCGTGACATGAATACCAATTCCGAGAAGACATACGCCATGTGTGAAAACTAAATAAATGCAACAACGGCTTCAGCTGTAATAACAAGCACTCTCTCCAGAGTGAAGTAAGCATGATATAATGAGGATATTAAAGCACTGATGGTGCAGGCTGCAAGACACAATCAAGATGGAAGCAGGAAGAGGAGCTTCTGATGAAATCCGCACTCTTATGTTGCCAACAACAATAACAGCTGCTGCTCGATGAATTTGGCCCAATTAGGACTGAGAAGGAGAACTCTGATTGGTGGAGCATAACTTTCCATCCAGTGGTGCGAGTAATATGTCACAAAAGTGACACAGTTATGATCAGTAAGGCATTACTAACAAAGTTACGATAATATTTTACCCACTGTGCACACTATAATCTCACTTACATAACCTTGTGGTGACCTGATGGTGTTTTTTCCAAGGACTGGTCCATTTTTTTCAATCTTCTCGTACCCCAGTCAGCACACGTTACTCTTACTTCATGGATACAAGTTTTTATTGTTTTAGAGCTATTTTTGGAGTACTATCTTTGGAGCGTGCTTGTCTGAAGTTCAGTTCCTACCAGATCACTGTCCAAGGGCACGTCACCTTCAGCTCCGAGTTTGCCATTTTAAAAGGGAAATGCAATCTATTTTTGTTTCATCTGACTTCACATGGACAAAGGTAAGACCTTCTGGAGGAAAGTTCTGCTGAAAAATTGAGCTTTTTGGCCACAATATCTAGCAATATGTTTGGAGGAGAAAAGGTGTGGCCTTTAATCCCATGCACACCCCCCTACCGTCACGCATGGTGGTGGTAGTATTATGCTGTGGGCCTGTTTTGCTGCCAATAGAACTGGTGCTTTACAGAGAGTAAATGGGACGACAAAAAAGGAGAATTACCTCCAAATTGTTCAGGACAACCTAAAATCATCAGCCCGGAGGTTGGGTCTTGGGCGCAGTTGGGTGTTCCAAAAGGACAATGACCCCAAACACATGTCGAAAGTGGTAAAGGAATGTCTAAATCAGGCTAGAATGAAGGTTTTAGAAAGGCCTTCCCTAAGTCCTGACTTAAACGTGTGGACAATGCTGAAGAAACAAGTCTATGTCAGAAAACCAACCAATTTAGCTGAAGTGCACCAATTTTGTCAAGAGGAGTGGTCAAAAATTCAACCAAAAGCTTGTGGATGGCTACCAAAAGAACCTTATTGCAGTCAAACTTATCAAGGGACATCTAACCGAATATTAAAGGCCTACTGAAACCCACTACTACCGACCACGCAGTCTGATAGTTTATATATCAATGAGGAAATGTAACATATATATATACATATATATATACATATATATATACATATATATATATATATATATATATATATATATACATACATACATATATATATACATATATATATATATATATATATATATATGTGTATATGTATATATATGTATATATATATATATATATGTATATATATATATATATATATATATATATGTATATATATATATATATATATATATATATATATATGTATATATATATATATATATATATATATATATATATATATATATATATATATATATATATATATATATATATATATATATACACACATACCATAGACATGCACCTGGGGAGAGGATGATTGGCAACACTAAATTGGCCCCTAGTGTCTGAATGTTGTCTGTCTATCTGTGTTGGTCCTGCGATGAGGTAGCGACTTGTCCAGGGTGTACACCGCCTTCCGCCCGATTGTAGCCGAGATAGGCACCAGCGCCCCCCACGACCCCAAAGGGAATAAGCGGTGTGTGTGTGTGTGTGTATATATATACACACACACACACATACATACATACATATGCACACACACTCATATATATATTATTATATATGGTGGTCTTATCATCACTGAGCAAGAGGTCTGCATTTAAACATAATTAGAATTTGGCATTATCTGCACAAGTTGTCGGTACCATTTCCCCAAAGCAGGATCTTTTTCTTTGAGCTAGCATATATTACTATTCCCCGGGATGCAATCCGTCAGATGCACGCACGCTCACAGCACCACCCTGTCGGTCACACGCACTTGTGGTCATATTCGCCATGACACGATAGCAGAGCCTGTGGGCGACTACGCGCATGAGTCAACAGCCCGGTCTGCTGGGAGGCATATGTGACTCACGTTTGCAGAATGTGAGCGAGAGCAAAAAGGAAGGCCCCGAGCCTGCAACACCTGCTTTGTTATACTAATACTTTATTCCTGCATCATTGACTTTTCTCCTGGAGGCAGCAGACACGTCAATGTGGAAATTCATGATCATGTTGCGGAAAATGTGTATTGTTACATCTTCTCTTTGCCAGAATGACCATTCCTATCTAGTCAACTCCATTCAGAGAATACCTTTGTTAAGGTGCCACTACTGATATGGAACAGTTACTGGATGGATCTAACGTAAGACGAAGCGATGCAGTCTGCTGAAAATGATGGAAAGCGCCACTCTAAATTGGAATTGCCACAAAACACATTTTTAAATATTCACAACACTACTGCCATCTGGTGGCTTAAGTGGATGGTGCACCCCCCAATTTGTAGGTTGTCCACAGGTGGTGTGTGTTAGTCACTAACACTCACAATGAAAAATAAGTGAGTTTATCAAAGTGCAGTTATCAGTCACGGTTTTTCTGTATTTATTTTTTTTAAAACAGTAATACTAACCGTCGGGAGTTTTACCACGGTTTATATTATTACCATTATTAACTTAATTTTCTGTGCCCAGTCCAATGTCCACCAAAAATTATACCTCCAGTATATCAACAAAAGGCCTGAGCAAGCTGTCCAATAATTTAAGAAAAACATTTCTCAACCAGCTATTGCAAGGAATTTGGGGATTTCACCATCTGCAGTCCATAATATTGTCCAAATGTTCAGAGAATCGTCACGATATTACAGACCTTCGATCCCTCAGGCGGTACTGCATCAAAAAGCGACATCGGTCTGTAAAGGATATCACCACATGGGCTCAGGAACACTTCAGAAAACCATTAGGGACGGCGTGGCGCAGTGGGAGAGTGGCCGTGCGCAACTCGAGGGTCCCTGGTTCAATCCCCACCTAGTACCAACCTCGTCACGTGTCTTGCTCAGGACAAAACAGACTTCACTCTTGCTCCTGATGGGTGCTGGTTAGCGCCTTGCATGGCAGCTCCCTCCATCAGTGTGTGAATGTGGAAGTAGTGTCAAAGCGCTTTTAGTCCCTTGAAGGTAAAAAAGCGCTATACAAGTACAACTCATTTATCATTTATTTATCACTGTCATACTTAACCTTCGAACTGAAAAACTTTGTTATTTTTTGTCAATATTAGTTCATTTGGAATTTGATTCCTGCAACAAGTTTTCAAAAAAGCCGGCACAGGTGGCAAAAAAGACTGAGAAGGTTGAGGAATGCTCATCAAACACTTATTTGGAACATCCCACGGGTGAAAAGGCTAATTAGGAACAGGCGGGTGCCATGATTGGATATAAAAGCAGTTTCCATGAAATGCCACAAACAAAGATGGTACAATGGTCACCACAACATTTCAGAACAACATTTCTTAACGAGCTATTGCAAGGAATTTAGGGATTTCTTCATCTACGGTCCATAATATAATCAAAAGGTTCAGAGAATCTAGAGAAATCACTGCCCACAACATTGAATGTTCGTGACCTTTGATCCCACAGGGCGTACTGTATCAAAAAGCAACAGGGTGTAAAGGATATCACCACATGGGCTCAGGAACTTCAGGAAACCACAGTCAGCAACTATAGTTTGTCGCTAGTTTGTCACAAGTCAAAACTCTACTATGCAAAGCCAATTATAAACAACACCCAGAAACGCCGCTGGCTTGGCTGGGACCAAGCTCATCTAAAATGGACTGACGCAAAGTGTAAAAGTGTTCTGTAGTCTTATGAGTCCACATTTGAAATTGTTTATGGAAACAGTGGACGTTGTGTCCTCCGAAACAAAGAGGAAAAGAACCATCCGTATTGTTATGGGCGCAAAGTTCAAAAGCCAGCATCTGTGATGGTATGGGGGTGCATTAGTGCCCAAGGCATGGGTAACTTACACATCTGTGAAGGCACCATTAATGCTGAAAGGTACATACAGGTTTTGGAGCAACATATGTTGCCATCTAAGCAACGTTATCATGGACGCCCCTGCTTATTTCAGCAAGACGATGCCAAGCCACGTGTTACAACAGCGTGGCTTCATAGTAAAAGAGTTCGGGTACTGGACTAGCCTGCCTGTAGTCCAGACCTGTCTCCCATTGAAAATGTGTGGTGTATTATGAAGCGTAAAATACGTTAACGGAGATGCGGACAACTTAAGAATGGGAAATAATTCCTCCTGAAAAGCTTCAGAAATTGGTCTCCTCAGTTCCCAAACGTTTAGTGTTGTTAAAAGGAAAGGCCATGTAACACAGTGGTAAAAATGCCACTGTGCCAACTTTTTTTGCAATGTGTTTGTCAGGTAGGATTTGTGACGAACCCCAAGATGCAGAGATGGTGGCGGGCATTGAGTAAGAAAACATAATTTAATGTCCAAAAATATAAAACTGGAAGGCAAAACACAAGCCAGAAAAACAGAAGACAGGTAGCAGGAACAACAATCGAACCAAAGAGCAGCTCACAAGGGACTAGGAACCAGGGAGAACTTGGAGACAGAAAACAGTCCACAGCATAAGACAACGACAAGTCATAATGACAATAATCCAGCTCTGACTGGAGGATAAAGCACGTTTAAATAGGAGAGGGCTGATTGACACCAGGTGTGGCCAGGTGCCATTCAGCCGCACCTGAGGGGAAACAGCGCTCAGGGAGAAAAGCAGGAAGTGACCAAAATAAAAGCGCTGACAGGTAAAGACATACACAGAGGAAAAAGTAAAACAAAACCAAACTGTCAGGGACAAGCCTGACAGTGTTGCTGCCTTTAAATTCGAAATTAATGATTATTTGCAAAATAAATTAAGTTTCTCAGTTCCGACATTACATATCTTGTCTTTGCAGTCTATTCAATTGAATATAAATTGAAAAGTATCTGCCAATCATTGTCTTGTGTTTTTATTTACGAATTACACAACGGTGCCAACCTCACTGGTTTTGGGTTTTGCATTTGCAAAGTACAAATTCCCTTCAGCTGTTAAGTTTGGCCTCGGAATGAATGACACGGTGCATCACCAAATTGTCTGTGTGTGAAACGGGCTATGTAAATAAACTCTTCATCACCATAAAGATGAGGGGTGCTTCAGTTACACGATTAAACATCCATGGGTTCATTACCACCAGCATTTAGCGTGAAGCTCGACACCCGTCATTTCATATCTCATGTATTATTACGCAATACATCTTTTTTTCTGTTCTTTTTTTTTTTGTTAAGTTTTGTTGCGACCATTACAATGAAGAACACCGCGCATTTGAACTTGTACAGCACAGCATGTCTGAAAAGGAGTAAAAAGAAGCACTTCTTGAGTCATCCGCGCCACATTTTTATATACTTTGTTTTTGTTCTTCACGGTGGAATATCGACATGGCAAATCGAACCTCTTCCCTGCGCTCTCTTTCTCTCTGGCCGTCTCAGGCGAAGCATGGCAGGAAGCCCTGCAGGCGCAGTGTGAGGCTGCCCTCAGCACACACTCCCGTAAAGCCATTGTTTCACCCTACTGGATAATGGCAGCACTCACAGCAGCCTCACGGTCGCCTTTCTTCTCGTCTTCCTTTTTTATTTTGACGTTATCCCCTCCAACTGTACGTTTAGCCTCCGTCTCCCCCCGACTCGTCTCTTGATCCTTCTCTCAAGTGTGTCGCTCTGATGCACTTGATGACCCCCCGCAAACTCGCTTTCGCCTCACAGATCTCACTCGTATGCCTTTCCCGCTCGTCATTATGCATTTCTTCTCATCTCCGCATGAATGTCTTTCTTTTCAATATATTTTTGGCTCGTGACTCCATCTCATTTCTCATTTCACACACTTTCAGGTTAATGGTAAATGGGTTGTACTCTCTACCAGGGGTCACCAACGCGGTGCCCGCGGGCACCAGTTCGCCCGTAAAGACCAGATGAGTCGCCCGCTGGCCTGTTCTAAAAATAGCTCAAATAGCAGCACTTACCAGTGAGCTGCCTCTATTTTTTCTTTATTTTATTTATTTACTAGCAAGCTGGTCTCGCTTTGCTCGACATTTTTAATTCTAAGAGAGGCAAAACTCAAATAGAATTCGAAAATCCAAGAAAATGGGACGGCGTGGCGCAGTGGAAGAGTGGCTGTGCACAACCCGAGGGTCCCTGGTTCAATCCCCACCTAGTACCAACCTCGTCACGTCCGTTGTGTCCTGAGCAAGACACTTCACCCTTGCTCCTGATGGGTGCTTGTTAGCGCCTTGCATGGCAGCTCCCTCCATCAGTGTGTGAATGTGTGTGTGAATGGGTAAATGTGGAAGTAGTGTCAAAGCGCTTTGAGTACCTTGAAGGTAGAAAAGCGCTATACAAGTACAACCCATTTATCATTTATTTATTTAAAATATTTTAAAGACTTGGTCTTCACTTGTTTTTTTTTACTTTGCTTCTTATAACTTTCAGAAAGACAATTTTAGAGAAAAAATACAACCTTAAAAATGATTTTAGGATTTTTAAACACATATACCTTTTTACCTTTTAAATTCTTCCCTCTTCTTTCCTGACAATTTTAATCAATGTTCAAGTATTTTTTTTTTTATTGTAAAGAATAATAGAGACATTTTAATTGAATTCTTCATTTTAGCTTCTGTTTTTTTTACGAAGAATATTTGTGAAATATTTATTCAAACTTATGATTAAAATTAAAAGAATATATATTCTAGCAATATCCTTAGAATCAAATTTAAATCTAATTTCAAAGTCTTTTGAATTTCTATTAACATTTTTGTTCTGGAAAATTTAGAAGAAATAATGATTTGTCTTTGTTAGAAATATAGCTTGGTCCAATTTGTTATATATTCTAACAAAGTGCAGATTGGATTTCAACCAATTTAAAACATGTCATCAAAATTCTAAAATTAATCTTAATCAGGAAAAATGACTAATGATCTTCCATAAACTATTTTTGTAATTTTTTCAAAAAGATTCGAATTAGTTAGTTTTTCTCTTCTTTTTTTCGGTTGAATTTTGAATTTTAAAGAGTCGAAATTGAAGATAAACAATGTTTCGAAATTTGATTTTCTTTTTTTTCCTATTTTCTCCTCTTAAACCGTTCAATTAAGTGTTTTTTTTCATCATTTATTCTCTACAAAAAAACTTCCGTAAAAGGAAAAAAAATGTACGGCGGAATGACAGACAGAAATACCCATTCATATATATATATATATATATATATATATATATATATATATACACACACACACACACACACACATATACATATAGATTTATTTATTAAAGGTTAATTGAGCAAATTGGCTATTTCTGGCAATTTATTTAAGTGTATATCAAACTGGTAGCCCTTTGCATTAACCCTCAGGTTGCTGGCATGGTTACTCACCCAATCGTGCCACGTCAAGTATCATCCCTGCATAACAAGTGATAACTATACATGTTTCACTACACGCCGGCGTCACGTTATTTGATGTGTTGAAAAATAGCAGACATCGTTAAGACAAGATTTCCTTATATCCAATTATTGGCCATTACGACAATCATCCTGACTTTGAACACACTACACACAATTGAATGAAGTTCATACTTAGTCAACAGCCATACATGTCACATTAAGGGTGGCCGTTTGAAAAAATGCCAACACTGTCATAAACATGTGCCATATAGTGACACCACACTAAACAACCAAGACAAACACATTTTGGGAGAATATTTGCACCGCAACACAACATAAACACTACAGAACAAATTCCCAGAATTCTCTGGAGCACCAACTCTTCCGGGACGCTACAATATAAACAAACGCCATTGGTGCATCTCGCCTAACATCCACTGTAATGATACAAAGTACAAGAGCGTATCTAGTCGATACTACTAGATTTTTTTTAGCATCACAAAATCTGTATATTATGTTTATAAACTGAGGAAATATGTCACTGGACACATGACCAATGTATTATCCTGTAACTACTTGGTATCATATTAATACCCAAATTTATGATATCATCCAAAACTAATGTAAAGTATCCAAACAACAGAAGAATAAGTTATTATTACATTTTAACAGAAGTGTAAATAGATCATGTTAAAAGAGAAAGTAAGCATATATTTAACAGTAAATGAACAAGGAGATTAATCATTCATTTTCTACCACTTGTCCTCAATAATGTTGACAAAATAATAGAATGATAAATGACACAATATGTTACTGCATATGTCAGCAGCTGAATTAGGATCCTTTGTTTGTTTATTTACTTCTAAAAGACAAGTTGTGTAGTATGTTCACTCTTTTATTTAAGGACAAACTTCACTGACAAATACCTCAATTTCAAATGTGACATTAGCCATCTGTTAAACAAATTATCCAAATATGTTGGCCTGTTCTTTCACCTTCGTCATTATCTTCCTCTTTATGCTCTACTTACCTTATAAGACTCTCTTTGAACCACATCTAAACTACTGTAATATCATCTGGTGTAACACCTTCCCTACCTACCTTCTCAAATTAGAATCCATGCAAAAGAAAATTATACAGTCCCTGTCATGGTCCAAGTTTAACGCCCCCACTCGTCATCTATTTCATAAATATCATCTCTTAAGACTGACAGAGTTCAATATTTATCTGAATGCTTGTTTAACCTATCAAGTCATTTACAGGCTGAATCTTAGTCTCTGTAGTTTGTTTCCTATCTACAATCCTCAGCATGCCCACAACACCCGTAACTTAGATCTGATAACAGGTAAACATCGTATTCAGGTGACCAAAGATTTGGAACCAGCTTAATGAGAGCCTCAAGATGCTGTATCCATTCTCCAACTTCAAAAAGAAACTGAAAAATTACCTATTTAATACCTATCTTTAATGCCTCATGTGGGGTAGACTACTATTGGGTTTTGCATGGTTGAATGAATGTATGCATGTATGTGTATGCTTGCTTTAGTACTATTATCATATAGCGCTGTTGTTTTGTTTTTGTTTTTTGTTGTTGTGCTTGCTACCATGTTTCATCTTTCCATGTATATATTGTCCTTTGGACCCCCTGTCAAAAGCTTCTTCTAGCTTATTTGCGGGACCCTTTCACGTACCAACATCTTTAAATGATGATATTCACCACCATTGTAAATTTTATATGGTATTGTGAATAAACTTATAACACGAATTGGTATGTCAGACTCAGCCCTGTCTTGGTTTAACTCTTATCTTACTGATAGGATGCAGTGCGTCTCCCATAACAGTGTGACCTCGGACTATGTTAAGGTAATGTGTGGAGTTCCCCAGGGTTCGGTCCTTGGCCCTGTACTCTTCAGCATCTACATGCTGCCGCTAGGTGACGTCATACGCAAATACGGTATTAGCTTTCACTGCTATGCTGATGACACCCAACTCTACATGCCCCTAAAGCTGACCAACACGCCGGACTGTAGTCAGTTGGAAGCGTGTCTTAATGAAATTAAACAATGGATGTCCGCTAACTTTTTGCAACTTAACGCCAAAAAAACGGAAATGCTGATCATCGGTCCTGCTAGACACCGACCTCTATTTAATAATACAACTTTAGCATTTGACAACCAAATAATAAAACAAGGTGACTCGGTAAAAAATCTGGGTATTATTTTCGACCCAACTCTCTCCTTTGAGTCACACATTAAAAGCGTTACTAAAACGGGCTTCTTTCATCTCCGTAATATCGCTAAAATTCGCTCCATTTTGTCCACTAAAGACGCTGAGATCATTATCCATGCGTTTGTTACGTCTCGTCTCGATTACTGTAACGTATTATTTTCGGGTCTCCCCATGTCTAGCATTAAAAGATTACAGTTGGTACAAAATGCGGCTGCTAGACTTTTGACAAGAACAAGAAAGTTTGATCATATTACGCCTGTACTGGCTCACCTGCACTGGCTTCCTGTGCACTTAAGATGTGACTTTAAGGTTTTACTAATTACGTATAAAATACTACACGGTCTAGCTCCAGCCTATTCTGCCGATTGTATTGTACCATATGTCCCGGCAAGAAATCTGCGTTCAAAAGACTCCGGCTTATTAGTGATTCTTAGAGCCCAAAAAAAGTCTGCGGGCTATAGAGTGTTTTCCGTTCGGGCTCCAGTACTCTGGAATGCCCTCCCGGTAACAGTTCGAGATGCTACCTCAGTAGAAGCATTTAAGTCTCACCTTAAAACTCATCTGTATACTCTAGCCTTTAAATAGACCTCCTTTTTAGATCAGTTGATCTGCCGCTTCTTTTCTTTCTCCTATGTCCCCCCCTCCGTTGTGGAGGGGGTCCGGTCCGATAACCATGGATGAAGTACTGGCTGTCCAGAGTCGAGACCCATGATGGACCGCTCGTCGGGACCCAGGATGGACCGCTCGCCTGTATCGGTTGGGGACATCTCTACGCTGCTGACCTGCCTCCGCTTGAGATGGTCTCCTGTGGACGGGACTCTCGCTGCTTTCTTGGATCCGCTTGAACTGAACTCTCGCGGCTGTGTTGGAGCCACTATGGATTGAACTTTCACAGTATCATGTTGGACCCGCTCGACATCCATTGCTTTCGGTCCCCTAGAGGGGGGGGGGGGGGGGTTGCCCACATCTGAGGTCCTCTCCAAGGTTTCTCATAGTCAGCATTGTCACTGGCGTCCCACTGGATGTGAATTCTCCCTGCCCACTGGGTGTGAGTTTTACTTGCCCTTGTGTGGGTTCTTCTGAGGATGTTGTAGTCGTAATGAGACATTTGTGATTTGGGGCTATATAAGTAAACATTGATTGATTGATTGATTGAACTTGCAATAAGAAACACATGTTTAATGTACCCGAATATTTTTATTGTTAAAATAAAGCCGATAATGGAATTTTTTGTGGTCTCTTATATTTAGAAAAGTACCGAAAAGTACCAAAATACATTTTGGTAACGGTATCAAAATATTGGTATCGGGACAACACTAGTGTAGACTTTAATCATTTTGAGTAATATTTAAGCATGTTTTATGATTCTGCATAGTGATACCCTCATATCGTGTGCCGTGCAATTCTTTGCCCAAAGGCTTTAGGCAGTGTTTTGGTTTTTCTTCCTGTGAGTCAACTCAAAGAGCTACCGCCGCATGCACTCATCAACCATTTATTTAGATTGTTAGCTTCCTTTGTTGCAAGCGGACAATTTTAATTAACGAGAGAGACTGGGAGCTGGAACTAACCAAAGTGTTTCGACATTCTTGCTTTTTTTGCAGATTTGGATGCAAAATCGGACGAGACGACATTTACTCCAAACAAGTTGTATACAGTCGTGGTCAAAAGGTTTACATACACTTGTAAAGAACATAATGTCTTGAGTTTCCAATCATTTCTACAACTCTTATTTTTTTTGATGGAGTGATTGGAGCTGATACTTGTTGGTCACAAAAAATATTCATGAAGTTTGGTTCTTTTATGAATTTATTATGAGTCTATTGAAAATGTGAGCAACTCTCTTGGGTCAAAAGTATACATACAGCAATGTTAATATTTGGTTACATGTCCCTTGGCAAGTTTCACTGCAATAAGGCGATTTTGGTAGCCATCCACAAGCTTCTGGTTGAATATCTGACCACTCCTCTTGACAAAATTGGTGCAGTTTAGCTAAATTTGTTATTTTTCTGACATGGACTTGTTTCTTCAGCATTGTCCACAGGACTTTGGGAAAGCCATTATAAAACCTTAATTTTAGCCTGATTTAGCCATTTCTTTACCCCTTTTGGTGTCATTGTCATGTTGGAACACCCAACTGCGCCCAAGACCCAACCTACAGAATGATGATTTTAGCTTGTCCTGAAGAATTTGAGGTAATGCTCCTTTTTAATTGTCTCATTTACTCTCTGTAAAGCACCAGTTCCATTGGCAGCAAAACAGGCCCAGAGCATAATACTACCACCACCATGTTTCACGGTAGACATGGTGTTCCTGGGATTAAAGGCCACACCTATTGCACATATTGCTGGGTATTGTGGTATGTTTGTTTCATCTGACCAGAGAACTTTCTTCCAAAAGGTCTTATCTTTGTCCATGTGAAGTCATGAATGTTTTTTTGTGACCAACAAGTATGTGCTCCAATCGCTCCATCACAAAAAAAACAAGAAATGATAGGAAACTCAAGACAGCCATGACATTATGTTCTTTACAAGTGTATGTAAACTTTTGACCATGACTGTACCGTAGTGTTGGGCTGCAAAAAAAATATATTTTTCTCAGTTGTGGTCCATATTGGCCCGAGCGATACTCAGTTGCAATACACTGTTCCACCACTTGTGGCCGTTACGACAATCATAAACAAACTGAAGAAGTTTAGAGCTAAAGTCAGAGAGAACTTTGTATGTGCACAAGTTATGACTAAAAGGTCAATTATTTTGGCAGTTTAGTTCAGAAACATATTCAATATTATTTTGGTTTTATTTATGTTAGCACAACATAGTTGTATGTACATGTATTTTAGGTCATCCATCCATCCCTCACATTTATTAGTCTATTCTTATGCTTGTATTGGGTTAGTACTTATTTTTCTAATCAGCCTGACCAAACCCTAAGGTTTATGTGTTAAATAAATAAAATTGTGTTTAACAAATGGTTACATTTTATTTGACAAGATTGGAAACTGTAAGCAGGTTATATATAATAATTGAAAACAAATAAAAAATATTTGAGTAGGCCCCCGGGCCCCTCAGCAGTCCAGAACAAAGGATGAAAAGCCGACCAATAACTTAATTTGGGGTCTATGTTACCACAACCCAAAGGTATATTTTGCATAGCCTAAGCCAGGGGTGTCAATCTCAAATCATATTATTGATGTAGACCAGGTTGTCAAACGTACAGCCCGAGGGGCCGGATCATACCCTCGAACAGGTTTTATCCAGCCCCCCGGATAAGTTTCCTAACCATAAAAATGTACCTGAATTTTTTTAATGAAAGAAACTGCTGTTCTAAATGTGTCCACTGGATGTCGCAATAGCAAATCTTTGTATATTTTTAGATGATGATATGATATGTACAAAATAGTAACATCAATCGAGGAAAATGAGAAAACTACATAAATAATTTATATAACTTTTTTATCTTGATAGATTGAAAATTAACGCCAATGAGTTAACTGATTAACTATCACATAAACAACTTCAAATAAAGATAGAACATTTAAATGTAATTAAAAAAAACTATGATTTGCACAAATTTAGAATGTGCTTGTTGTATTTCTTAAAGAAAACAATCTTGTCTTTATTTTTAAGTTATCGTGCCATGTTTTTACTAGTCCGGCCCACTTGGGAGTAGATTTTTCTCCATGTGGCCCCCGATCTAAAATGAGTTTAACACACCACTAATGTATAAGGCCCATATCTGCTGTACAGATTTACTTTAGACAAGAAAAGTGTGGGATACTTCTCTTCTTGCCTTATTTGCATTTGACTTCATTAAATGGATTTATATTATTATTTGGCGCCGCCGAACCGGAGCAGGAGGGGATAGAAAGAAAAAAAAAGGAAGACTGAGGGGAAATTGTGGAGACAAGAGGGGGATAAGACAGAGACAGAAACACAACAAAAATAATAACACTTTCAACCTCAATCTCAACGACAACAGAACACACTTTAAACAATGGGTGTGAAGGTAAAAAGAATATGGCTAAAAAAAAAGTAAGCGCACATTTATTGTTTTGTGCTGCAAAAAAGACTGAAAAAGTTGAGGAATGCTCATTAAACACTTATTTGGAACATCCAACTGGTGAACAGGCTAATTGGGAACGGGTGGGTGCCATGATTGGGTATAAAAGAATTGTTCTAAGAGCTATTACAAGGAATTTAGGGATTTCACCATCTACGGTCCGTAATATCATCTAAATGTCCAGAGAATCTAGAGAAATCACTGCCCGTAACATTGAATGCCCGTGACCTTGGATCCCACAGGGGTTACTGCATCAAAAAGCGACATCAATCTGTAAAGGATATCACCACATGGGCTCAAGAACACTTCAGATAACAACTGTCAGCAACTACTCTTCCCCTTGGGCAGTAGACTACGGTCCATCCAGACCCACACCTCCCGCCATCTAAACAGTTTTTTCCCCTCGGCCATCAGACACGTGAACAATAATAGGATCTGATAGCTCAGTTATAGCTCATGTTATTCTATTCTGTGTTATATGTCTTTTATGTTGCACGATTGCTCCAAGTAAAATTCCTAGTTTGTGAACCCGTTCTCAAACAATGGCAATAAAAACTTTTCTGATTCTGATTCTGGTTACAGTTTGTCGCTACATCTGTAAGTGCAAGTTAAAATTCAACTATGAAAAGCCAAACCCATTTATCAACAACACCCAAAAACGCTGCCATCTTCGCTGGACCCGAGCTCATCTAAGATCGACTGATCCATCCATCCATCCATCATCTTCCGCTTATCCGAGGTCAGGTCGCGGGGGCAACAGCCTAAGTAGGGAAACCCAGACTTCCCTCTCCCCAGCCACTTCGTCTAGCTCTTCCTGGGGGATCCCGAGGCGTTCCCAGGCCAGCCGGAAGACATAGTCTTCCCAACGTGTCCTGGGTCTTCCCCGTGGCCTCCTACCGGTTGGACGTGCCCTAAACACCTCCCTAGGGAGGCGTTCGGGTGGCATCCTGACCAGATGCCCGAACCACCTCATCTGGCTCCTCTCGATGTGAAGGAGCAGCGGCTTTACTTTGAGTCCCTCCCGGATGGCAGAGCTTCTCACCCTATCTCTAAGGGAGAGCCCCGCCACACGGCGGAGGAAACTCATTTCGGCCGCTTGTACCCGTGATCTTATCCTTTCGGTCATGACCCAAAGCTCATGACCATAGGTGAGGATGGGAACGTAGATCGACCAGTAAATTGAGAGCGTTGCCTTCCGGCTCAGCTCCTTCTTCACCACAACGGATCGGTACAACGTCCGCATTACTGAAGACGCCGCACCGATCCGCCTGTCGATCTCACGATCCACTCTTCCCTCACTCGTGAACAAGACTCCTAGGTACTTGAACTCCTCCACTTGGGGTAGGGTCTCCTCCCCAACCCGGAGATGGCACTCCACCCTTTTCCGGGCGAGAACCATGGACTCGGACTTGGAGGTGCTGATTCTCATTCCGGTCGCTTCACACTCGGCTGCGAACCGATCCAGCGAGAGCTGAAGATCCCGGTCAGATGAAGCCATCAGGACCACATCATCTGCAAAAAGCAGAGACCTAATCCTGCGGTTACCAAACCGGAACCCCTCAACGCCTTGACTGCGCCTAGAAATTCTGTCCATAAAAGTTATGAACAGAATCGGTGACAAAGGACAGCCTTGGCGGAGTCCAACACTCACTGGAAATGTGTTCGACTTACTGCCAGCAATGCGGACCAAGCTCTGGCACTGATCGTACAGGGAACGGACCGCCACAATAAGACAGTCCGATACCCCATACTCTCTGAGCACTCCCCACAGGACTTCCCGAGGGACACGGTCGAATGCCTTCTCCAAGTCCACAAAGCACATGTAGACTGGTTGGGCAAACTCCCATGCACCCTCAAGAACCCTGCCGAGAGTATAGAGCTGGTCCACAGTTCCACGACCAGGACGAAAACCACACTGTTCCTCCTGAATCCGAGGTTCGACTATCCGACGTAGCCTCCTCTCCAGTACACCTGAATAAACCTTACCGGGAAGGCTGAGGAGTGTGATCCCACGATAGTTGGAACACACCCTGCGGTCCCCTTTCTTAAAGAGAGGAACCACCACCCCGGTCTGCCAATCCAGAGGTACCGCCCCCGATGTCCACGCGATGCTGCAAAGTCTTGTCAACCAAGACAGCCCCACAGCATCCAGAGCCTTAAGGAACTCCGGGCGGATCTCGTCCACCCCTGGGGCCTTGCCACCGAGGAGCTTTTTAACTACCTCAGCGACCTCAGCCCCAGAAATAGGAGTCCACCACAGATTCCCCAGGCACTGCTTCCTCATAGGAAGACGTGTTGGTGGGATTGAGGAGGTCTTCGAAGTATTCCTTCCACCTATCCACAACATCCGCAGTCGAGGTCAGCAGAACACCATCCGCACCATACACGGTGTTGATAGTGCACTGCTTCCCCTTCCTGAGGCGGCGGACGGTGGTCCAGAATCGCTTCGAAGCCGTCCGGAAGTCGTTTTCCATGGCTTCCCCGAACTCTTCCCATGTCCGAGTTTTTGCCTCCGCGACCGCTGAAGCTGCACACCGCCTGGCCTGTCGGTACCTGTCCACTGCCTCCGGAGTCCTATGAGCCAAAAGGACCCGATAGGACTCCTTCTTCAGCTTGACGGCATCCCTCACCGCTGGTGTCCACCAAGGGGTTTTAGGATTGCCGCCCCGACAGGCACCAACAACCTTGCGGCCACAGCTCCGATCTGCCGCCTCGACAATAGAGGTGCGGAACATGGTCCACTCGGACTCAATGTCCAGCACCTCCCTCGTGACATGTTCAAAGTTCTTCCGGAGGTGGGAATTGAAACTTTGTCTGACAGGAGACTCTGCCAGACGTTCCCAGCAGACCCTCACAATGCGTTTGGGCCTCCCAGGTCTGTCCGGCATCCTCCCCCACCATCGCAGCCAACTCACCACCAGGTGGTGATCGGTAGAAAGCTCCGCCCCTCTCTTCACCCGAGTGTCCAAAACATGAGGCCGCAAATCCGATGACACAACTACAAAGTCGATCATGGAACTGCGGCCTAGGGTGTCCTGGTGCCAAGTGCACATATGGACACCCTTATGTTTGAACATGGTGTTTGTTATCGACAAACTGTGACGAGCACAAAAGTCCCCGGACAACATAGCTCCTAGGATCATTGGGACACGCAAACTCCTCTACCACGATAAGGTTGCAGCTCAGAGAGGACTGATGTGAAGTGGAAAAGTGTTCTGTGGTCTGACGAGTCCACATTTCAAATTGTTTTTGGAAACAGTGGACGTCATGTTCTCCGGAACAAAGAGTAATAAACCATCCGGATTGTTCGAGGTGCGAAGTTCAAAACCCAGCATCTGTGATGGTATGGGGGTGTATTAGTGCCCAAGGCATGGGTAACTCACACATCCGTGAAGGTACCATTAATGCTGAAAGGTACATACAGGTTTTGGAGCAACATATGTTGCCATCCAAGCCACGTTATCATGGAAGCCCCTGCTTATTTCAGCAAGACGATGCCAAGCCACGTGTTACAACAGTATGGCTCCATAGTAAAAGAGTGCAGGTACTAGACTGGCCTGCCTGTAGTCCAGACTTGTCTCCCATTGAAAATGTGCGGCGCAATATGAGGCGCAAAATACCATAACGTTTTGTTTTGTGTGACAAGTAGCAGTGTTAAACAAAATGAGATCCTCTTACACAAACACACTTCATGACAGTAATATGTGCAGTTTCAGTTCTCTGCCAAAGGCTTAGTGATAGACTTTTTAGAAGTTGCTTTTTTTTTACGCTTTTTCAAAATAAAGATTAAATTTCAAATTCTGCCCCTTAAAGCGGAAAAAAGTTATACTTATAAATAAATATGTTCATCAAAAATGATTATAATATAACCTTGTATGAACTCTTAACATGTACGTTACATTATTTTGTTGTCATGCACTTTCTTTAATGTACCATAACTATTGATACTAAGCTAACATTTAACAACCCAGCAAAGTAGCATCCACAACATTTTTCAAATAAGATTAGAACCTTTATTTAACCAGATAAGAAACCCATTGAGATCAAGATCTCTTTCACAAGGCCAAGAGGTCAACAGCACGTCACAGAGCAGTTTCAAAAAAGTAATACATTAAGACATACATTTTAAAATACATAAAAGAGAACTGTAAAAAAAATTAAGATTTTCACGTACCTGAGTCATGTGTTGTTGTCAATTTGTTGCAGTCCTTTATGTCAAGGACATAGAATCCTAATATTAACGTTTCCAGTCTTCCCATGTGGCTTTACCATGATTTGATTAACGTGGGCCCCGACTTAAACAAGTTGAAAAACTTATCCTGGTGTTACCATTTAGTGGTCAATTGTACAAAATATGTACTGTACAATGCAATCTACTAATAAAAGTTTCAATCAATCAATCAAACACAGGTGCTGAAAAACTTTTTCTTCAGGGGAGGTTCAGGCAGGCTGCATGCAGGCTACTTTATGCAGCTGCTGCCTCTCTGCATGTAACTTCATTTGTTCATTGTTTTAGTTTTTTTTTTTTTTTTTGTGCCGCAATGAAATTCAGATTCAGGGCTTTTATATCAAAACATCCCTAATGTTTTTTTATTTTTGATTACCAGCATCCTGAGATGAATGAGATTGACTTTATAGGAATTTGGAAGGGAAATTGGAAGTGGTTTTTTTTAGGAGGACGAGGATCATTAAAACCATCTATCTTAGGAACTAACTTACTATTATTAGTTAGATTTTTTTTTTTTTTTACATCTAATTGTTATTGGCATAGAGCGAAGGAAACAAACATATGGATCGGACCAGCGAATAGACTATTTATTAGTCTATTCTTATTCAGTTTATTGAATTACTACTTATTGTTCTAATCAGCCTGACCAAAGCCTAAGGTTTATGTGTTAAATAAATAATAATACTGGTGTTTAACATATGGTTTCAAGTTATTTGACACGATTGTAAACTGTAAGCAGTTTAGATATGATTTTTGAATATGAATAAAATCAAGAATAAGATTACTATTTTAGTGTTTGTATTCGTTAAGGTCCCAGGTCCCTCTGTCGTGGAAATGATGGGCTCTGAGGTCAAACAGGTTGAGAAAAACGGGCAAAAAGCCGACCAATTACATCATTTAGGGTCTATGTCACCACAATGCAAGGGTATATTTTGCATAGGCTAGGCCAGGGGTGTAAAACTCTTTTTTTTTTTTTTTGTCCTGTCCAGCTACTTTAAGCAAATTATATTGTTGCTGTAGATCAGGGGTGTCAAACGTACGCCAAGAGGGCCGTATCAGGATACTCGCACAGGTTTTATCCGACCCACGGGATGAATTTGCCAAGTATAAAAATGAGCCAAAAATTATTATTGAAAGAAACTGCTGTTCTAAATGTGTCCACTAGATGTCACAATAGCAATATTCGTTTCTATGTAGATCACAGGTTCCAAAGTGCCGCCCAAGGGCCATTTGCGGCCCGCAACTAATTGTTTACCGGCCCGCCACACATTCTGGAAATGCTATTGCAAAAATAAAAAAGAACAATTAAAAAAAGGGAAATGAGGTGAAATCTAACGAGAAAAAGTTGCAATGTTGACACAAAGCTGCCATGCAGGCTGTTTTTTTTTCTTTTGTTTTTCTTTATTTTACTTTTTTTGCCATTGCTCCAAAAAAATAAAAATAAAAAAAGACAAAAAAATCTATGTTATAATCAATTATTTTCAAGGCTCTGTCACGCTAAATTTCGTACCCCTACAAAAACCTTCCCCCCGGAAGACATTTGGCGTTAATGCTTGAAGGACCCCAATGAGGGTGGAAGGACCTTAAAGCAGCCCACACAGCTGCCTGTTTTATAAGCATTATAATTGGCTTGATTGTCATTGATGAAAAATAACGGTGAGGAAAAAATATTAGCATTCCAGCATGCTAACATTTCAATCTATTTTTGCTTCGCTAATTTTTGTAGCTGTAACCCTTAAGAGTCATACAACTTAGTATTGTTCCGCCCTCAGTGGGGTCCTTCAGGCATTGGAGGGGCTTCCGGGGGGAAGGTTTTTGTAGGGGGAAGAAATTTGGCGTGACAGCTACAATTACTTCAAGTATTTCACTTTAAAATGTTTTGTGTTGTAAATTTGGCATATATTGTGTGGTTGCCATATAAAACATCAATTATTTCTTTGACAAAAGAGCAAAAAAACAAAAAAAATAATAGTTTAAATGTAAAATCGATAGATTTTGATCCTGTCACTTATGTGTTGAAAGTAAAAGAAAAACCTAATAAAAATGTATCACTTTATGAGTGGGGCACCCTTTGGATCCCAAATATATTTATTGGTATTTTATTTAACTTTTCACTGTTATTACTCAAAAACTATAAAGTAATTAAAAATAAATGGCGCCCTGCATTATTGATATTTTAGGGCTTTAATTACAAAATACTGCATTTTTCAGTTTTAGTATAAAAAAAAAAAAGTAGTTTTTGACAGAAAAGCCATAAAACATTTTTTTGTATTACTTTATATCAACTTGAAGTTGATATAGAGATTTATTGTAAGCCTTAAATAAATAATAATAATAATAATAATAATAATAATAATAATAATAATAATTTGACTTATTTTATGGTCCCCGGGACCCTTAAAGGTAAAATACAATTTTTTTAAAAATCCATACATTTTGTTCTGGTTTGAAAATGACAAAATATCAAAATGGCCCCCGCACGCTTTAACTTTTCCATGTGCGGGACTCAGTGGAAAAAGTTTGGACACCCCTGATACATATGTACCAAATAAAACACATGGTGTTAGTACACCAGTCGAGGAAAATGATCAAACAACATAAATAACATACTGTAATTTGATTTTGATATTATTTTCTTTATCTTGATAGATTGAACATTAACACCAATGAGTTGACTGATGAACATTATCACATCATTTATTCAGAAAATATAAATAACGACAAATAAAGATATCACAAGATTTAAATGCAAAAAAATAAAAATCAACAACATTATGAATTGTACAATTTCAGAATGTCCTTGTTCTATTTTTAAACAAAGAAAACAATCTGAATTTGTCTTTATTTTTAAGTTATCGTGCCGTGATATTTAGCAGTCTTGCCCACTTGGGAGTACATTGGTCCAAAACGAGTTTGACACCCCTGACATATAATCTTCATGCAGCATTAAGGACATAAACAACAACAAGCAAGGCCACCTTTCATTTAAATATTAATGGCTTAAAATGTCAATCAACATAGAAAACAATTTGATGTAAGTAGGATACTTAAATAATTCCTGACAAAATGACAAACGGCCAAATATGAACAATCAACGTTATTAAGGTTCTGTTCCGAGGGGTCAAAGCTCAAGCGACATAATTGCTACTTGGCTCGCGGTGCCAACGTCATTATTATAAAGCCTTTAAGGAAAGACTTGAAGGTTTTCTGTAATTCTGCAGATAGACGCATACAATTTGTTTCAGGGATGGATGGCAGATTGGAGGTCTGTCCCTCTCTTGAGCGTTTGTTTATGTGTGCAATCCAATTATATTACTGGGGGTGGGATGCGGCGAGAGATGCTTAAAAGCAGGAGGGAAGACACTCTTGGAGAGTGCGACAGTCAGACTATATTAAATTGTCACGCTGACAGCCTCGACATGAGCTTCACAACATGCGCAATCTAGAGCGCCAACTATATCAACGATATTGCCACATATTGTTTATTATTCAGCTTGCAGTGAAGTAAAACCGCAACACACCAGAAGGAGAACTGCTTGTTTATTAATATTGTAATATTATCAGATCAGGGTTGTCCAAAGTAAGGCCCGCAGAGCCAAGTCCGGCCCACCGGTATCTTCAGTTTGGCCCGTGAGACGTCATGAGTTTAGTAAGGAAACCAGCCAAAAACATGACTACCGGATAACTGGTTGTCAGGAACTACACGAGTAGATCATGTCAAAGACCATACATGTTGCTTTAAAGTGGATACAGCATAGCATTTACCTATACGACCCAATCCAAACAACTTTCCCTAGTCATGGCTCACTGAACTTTAAAGGCCTACTAAAACCCACTACTACTGACCACGCAGTCTGATAGTTTATATATCAATGATGAAATATTAACATTGCAACACATGCCAATGCGGCCAATTTAGTTTACTAATTTACAATTTTAAATTTCCCGCTGAGTTTCTTGTTGAAAACGTCGCGAGTATGATGACGCGTGTTTGGGACGTCTCGGGTTGTAGCGGACATATTAGCCCAGCACCACACACAGCTAAAAGTAGTCAATTTCATCACATAATTACACAGTATTTTGGACATCTGTGTTGCTGAATCTTTTAACGTGTTCAATTAATAATGGAGACTATAAAGAAGAATGGATGTTGGTGGAAAGCGGTGGATTGCAGCTGCCTTTAGCACCGAGACACAGCCGGTGTTTCTTTGTTTGTTGTGAAGCTTTAACACAGAGCGGTCAAGCCAACATGTTTCTCTACGTCAACCAGCAAGTTTTTGGATGGGAAAATTGTGATATTAAGTCGGCTCTTACCGGAGACTTCGGTGGATTATGCGACCTCCTCCTGCAGCTCAAAAAGGCAGATGTGATCTTGGCTCCTCGGCTTCTCTCAGAGACACTTGCGTTCACCGCAGCCATCCGACTTTCAGGTATGACTTTACAATCTCACTAAAGCACTATTAAAACAATAAGCAGATAAGGGATCTTCCAGAAATATCCTAGTAAATGTGTCTAATAACATCTGAAACGGTCCCACTGCCGCCACCTGGAGCCGTCGCCTTTTCTTTTTTTTCTTTTTTTTGTGCTTCACTCTAACTTTCCTCATACACAAATCTTTCACCCTCGCTCAAATTAATGGGGAAAATGTCGCTTTCTCGGTCCGAATAGCTCTTGATTATAAACAATGTGAGGATGTGAGGAGCCCTACAACCTGTGACGTCACGCGCACATCGTTTGCTACTTCCGATAAAGGCAAGGCTTTTTTATAAGCGACCAAATGTTGCAAACGTTATCATCTATGTTCTCTACTAAATCCTTTCAGCAAAAATATGGCGATATCGCGAAATGATCAAGTATGACACATAGAATGGACCTGCTATCCCCGTTTCAATAAGAAAATCTCATTTCAGTAGGCCTTTAATGATTTTATTTAAAAAATCTCCAAGCACCAGAAAAATTCTAAATTACACCCATTAAAAATGCATGATGGGAAAAATGCAAAAACACTCTTTACAAACGTATACATGTTCGGCGCATTTTAGCTGCTTAATATTTCTGATTGATTACAAAACTTTAAGGAGGTCGTCAAGGAAGTAAACAAAGTAGGAGTTGAACTTTCACATACTCTTGATATTCAGTTATAATAATTATTATATTAATTATTGATCAAGTAGCAATTATATTTGTATAATATGTCCACATAAATATGAATAGGCTATATATGTACATTTATTTGTAAATATATATACATAAATGTTTGTAAATACATATATATTTTTAAATATATATATATACATATATATATATACATACATACACACACATATATATGCGTGTGTGTGTGTGTGTGTATATATATATATATATATATATATATATATATATATATATATATATATATACAGTGTGTGTATGTGTGTGTATGTATATATGTATATATATATATATATATATATATATATATATATATATAGTTACTTTACTAGCAGTCCAGGCGATACTACAAATTTGAGTATCGATCCAATACCGAGTACAGCAGTTACAGGGTCTGTAACATGAAGTGTTCGAGATCATTGAATGATTATTTTTGCTCATGACCGTAATTCGACAATATCAATTCCATCAAACAATTTTCTAAAGCTTGTCCTTCTCAGGGTGGCGGGGGTGTTGGAGCATATCCCAGCTCCAATTATTATGTAAATCATTTTCTTCTTCCTCTATTATAATGTCATTTTGCAAAAATCAAAAAACAAAAACTATGTTTTTGAGTTGTCTTTAAGTACACAATAAAAAAATTTAAAAATATTTCATGAAAATTGAAAATATAAATCTAAACATTGTAATATTGAGGATGTCATTGATGCTTGTGCAGCCCTTTGAGACACTTGTGATTAAGGGCTAGCTAAATAAACTTTGATCGGTTGATTGATAACATTGACAATATTTTGATACTAAACTTGGGACCATTGCTGTCAGTGTATGTATTGATTTGTTCACACTTTGTATGATATGTAACATTCTGATGTGGATGTTGTTGGTCGTGACTCCAGGATGCAGAGACGATGGCCAAACTGCAGGTAATATTTATTTTGTAACAAAAATAAAGATATAAGAATAAATATGATATACAGTATATGGATAACTTGCTTTGGAAACCTAAGTCAAGCAGACCTTTAAGTAGTCATCTTTATTTTAGCAAACACTTTTTTGGAATATATGATAATATAATATTCTCTTTTATTATTAGCAAATACATACGTTTAAATTATAAGCAATTGCATGCAGTACATGTATTGTCTTAATGTCAAAGTGGAAGATAAAGTACTTTAATAACGCACAATTATTTCCAGGCTTTCTCCGGCCATATAACATGATGTGGTGGGCCAGATTTGGCCCCCGGGCCTTGAGTTTGAGACCAGTACAGAAGAGTGTGGACCAGTGGTGTGCCGTCAGGGCCAGCAAGGCCTTCTGTTTTAATTGCTGATGCGTTTAATTGTTTTTTAAATGCGCCAGAAAATAACCCGTTTTGATCACTGTTGATGTGTTCCAATGCCCAGTAGAGCATAAATGGGTTCCTGTATAGTATTTCTCCAGTAATTGTCATGTGGTGACAACAATTATAGTATTTTGAGAGGTAATCATTGAATTCGGACTAGGTGGGAAACGCACGGCCCGCCACTCAGTAGAAGCATTTAAGTCCCATGTTAAAACTAATTTGTATACGCTAGCGTTTAAATCAACCCCCCTTTTAGACCAGTTGACCTGCCGCCTCTTTTCTGCTATGCCCCCCCTCTCCTGCATGGAGAGGTTGTTAGGTGACCACGGATGAAGCATTAGGTGACCACAGATGAAGCGCTAGCTGTTCAAAGTCAGGACCCGGGGTGGACCACTTATCTGGGCATCAGTTAAGGATGTGTCTGCGCTGCTGACCAGTCTCCACTCAAGATGACCCCCCCACTGGCCCCAATATGGACTGGACTCTCACACTATTAACTAGATCAGGGGTGTCAAACTCATTTTAAAAATCTACTCCCAAGTGGGCCGGACTGGTAAAATCACGGGGCGATAACTTAAAAATAAACACAACTTCAGATTGTTTTCTTTGTTTAAAAAATAGAACAAGCACATGCTGAAATTGTACAAATCATAATGTTGTTGTTTGTTTGTTTTTACAATTACCTATTGCGGTTAATAGTGTACATACTGTATTTGTCGTTATTCATATTTTCTGATTAAATGATGTGATAATGTTCATCAGTCGACTCATTGGTGTTAATTTTCAATCTATCAAGATAAAATAAGTGTATGAAAATTAAATTACAGTATGTTATGTATGTAGTTTGATCATTTTCCTCAACTGATTTCATGTGGTTTATTTATTTGTTTTACATATATAGCATCATGGGGAAGCACGGTGGAGGAAGGGTTAGTGCGTCTGCCTCACAATACGAAGGTCCTGAGAAGTCCTGAGTTCAATCCCAGGCTCGGGATCTTTCTGTGTGGAGTTTGCATGTTGTCCCCGTGACTGCGTGGGTTCCCTCCGGGTACTCCGGCTTCCTCCCACCTCCAAAGACATGCACCTGGGGATAGGTTGATTGGCAACACTAAATTGGCCCTAGTGTGTGAATGTGAGTGTAAATATTGTCTGTCTATCTGCGATTAGGTGGCGACTTGTCCAGGGTGTAACCCGCCTTCCGCCCGATTGTAGCTGAGATAGGCACCAGCGCCCCCCCCCCCCCCCCCCCCCCAACTCCGAAGGGAATAAGTGGTAGAAAATTATTTTTAGCATCATCTACAAAGATACAAAGAATTGCTATTGAGACATCCAGTGGACACATTTAGAACAGCAGTTTCTTTCATTCAGAAATTTCAGGGTCATTTTTATACTTAGCAAACTCATCCCGCTGGCCGGATAAAACCTGTTCCCGTGCTGGATCCTGCCCTCGGGTCGTACGTTTGACACCACTGAACTAGATCCACGCGACGTCCATTACTCTAAGGGTCCCCACATCTGCGGTCCCCTCCAAGGTTTCTCATTGTATCCCATCGGGTTGAGTTTTTTTTTTGTCCTGATGTGGGATCTATAGCTTGTGCAGCCCTTTGAGACACTGGTGATCAGGGGCTATACAAACACACTTTGAGTGATCGGCGTGGACACAAGTAAAGAAAATATCCCCCACTCTATTTTGGGAACAGTGGCAAAAAAGTCCAGCACCATGGACAGCACCATTGAACCCAACTGCCTGGTCACAAAACTGTTGGATTTGTCTTGACTACCCACACAAAAACTGCATTGGCTATAAGTAATGTTTCTCAATGTGCATATTTGCAGATAATGCAGAACTGCACTGACATTAGACCGAGTTACGTCTATGTGGAATAAACAAAAACATGCAGGCTGACCGTCTATGACAGTGTTTTTCAACCACTGTGCCGCGGCACACAGGTGTGCCGTGAGGTACAGTCTGGTCAGCCGTGGGAGATTATGTAATTTCACCTATTTGGGCTAAAAATATTTTTTTGCAAAGCAGTAATTATAGTCTGCAAATGATGTGTTGTTGTTGAGTGTCGGTGCAGAGTAACCGTATAATACACTTCCATATTAGTAGGTGGCAGCCGGTAGCTAATTGCTTTGTAGACATTGGAAACGGCGGGAGGCAGTGTGCAGGTAAAAGGTGTCCAATTGCTTGAATCAAAAAATAAACAAAAGGTGAGTGCCTCTAAGAAAAGGCATTGAAGCTTAGGGAAGGCTATGCAGAAAAAAACTTCAACTGAACTGGTTACAAAGTAAACAAAAACAGAATGCTGGATGACAGCAAAGACTTACTGTGGATGTACAATTTACATCCGAACATGACATGACAATCAACAATGTCCCCACAAAAAAGGATAAAAACAACTGAAATATTCTTGATTGCTAAAACAAAGTTGATGTGGGAAATATTGCTCAAAGGAAGACATGAAACTGCTACAGGAGAATACCAAAAAACGAGAAAAAGCCACCAAAATAGGAGCGCAAGACAAGAAGTAAAACACTTCACACTGGAAAACAGCAACAAGCTCCAAATAAGTCAGGGGGTGATGTGACCGGTGGTGACAGTACACCTACTTTGAGACAAGACCTATATTGATGCATGTTGGTTATGGTTTAATACAGGGGTCACCAACGCGGTGCCCGCGGGCACCAGGTAGCCCGTAAGGACCAGATGAGTCGCCCGCTGGCCTGTTCTAAAAATAGCTCAAATAGCAGCACTTGCCAGTGAGCTGCCTCTTTTTTTTTAAAATTGTATTTATTTACCAGCAAGCTGGTCTCGCTTTGCTCAACATTTTTAATTTTAAGAGAGACAAAACTCAAATAGAATTTCAAAATCCAAGAAAATATTTTAAAGACTTTGTCTTCACTTGTTTAAATAAATTCATTTATTTTTTCACTTTTCTTCTTATAACTTTCAGAAAGACAATTTTAGAGAAAAAAATACAACCTTAAAAATGATTTTAGAATTTTTAAACACATATACCTTTTTACCTTTTATATTCCTTCCTCTTCTTTCCTGACAATTTAAATCAATGTTCAAGTATTTTTTTGTTTTATTGTAACGAATAATACATTTTAATTTAATTCTTCATTTTAGCTTCTGTTTTTTTGATGAGGAATATTTGTGAAATATTTCTTCAAACTCATTATGATTAAAATTTAAAAAAAATATTCTGACAAATCTAGAAAATCTGTAGAATCAAATTTAAATCTTATTTCAAAGTCTTTTGAATTTCTTTTAAAATTTTTCTGGAAAATCTAGAAGATATATGGATTTGTCTTTGTTAGAAATATAGCTTGGTCCAATTTATTATATATTCTAACAAAGTGCAGATTATATTTTAACCTATTTAAAACATGTCATTAAAATTCCAAAATTAATCTTAATCAGGAAAAATTACTAATGATGTTCCATAAATTATTTTTTAAATTTTTCCCAAAATATTCGAATTAGCTAGTTTTTCTCTTAATTTTTTTTGGTTGAAAATTGAAGATAAACTATGTTTCAAAATTAAATTTTCATTTTTTTCCTGTTTTCTTCTCTTTTAAACTGTTCAATTAAGTGTTTTTTTTAATCATTTATTCTCTACAAAAAACTTTCCGTAAAAGGAAAAAAAAAAATTACGACGGAATCACAGACAGAAACACCCATTTTTTTATATATATAGATTTATTTATTAAAGGTAAATTGAGCAAATTGGCTATTTCTGGCAATTTATTTAAGTGTGTATCCAACTGGTAGCCCTTCGCATTAATCAGCACCCAAGAAGTAGCTCTTGGTTTCAAAAAGATTGGTGACCCCTCTTCAACAATTGCGACAACTACTTTTTGATGTCAACTGAGTTTCATTTTTGTAACGATTTCTGTTGGTGAGGTGCCTCTGGATTTTTGTCAACGCAAAAAATGTGCCTTGGTTCAAAAAAGGTTGAAAAACACTGCTCTCTGACACCTTCAACTTGTGTGCAAGTCCACCATTAAACACCAGTGTTGGATGTTGTGCTCCACATTCAGCAGCAGCCACATATGTAAGTCTGCGTGGGCATGAATGTGATTCCTAAAAAAAAAAAATGGGTCAAACTTACCTTGACTGGCATTAAAAGCGAAGAGGGTGTCCAGGAATGACTGGACAATCCAGCTGAGGTCTTGTGGCACCAACCATGAAGAATCAGTATCCTGTGGCCATTAGCAGTCCATGTGATGACATTTTGTCCATCCTCCAGTCGTCGAGATGTTGTGTGCACAAGCTCGGCTGGGAAATTTGGATTTTTTAATTTATTTTTTTGCACACTGCAGCCCCTCTGTGGCTCTGTCTGGTGCGCAATGGTTCTCTTTTTTTTTTTTTGGACTCACATGTCCAATAAGATCTCCCCACCTGACCAAGTTGTATAGGAGGGTGGTGGGCTCATTCTGAGAGAAGGTAATCAATATTACGACTTTAAAAGCCGCCGAGGAATTTTGGGGGGCACTTTTTCCGCCCCTTTTCCACACTCACGTTGCTTGAACACGCTGCAAGACAGAAGGGGAAAAAAAGAAAAAGAAAAAAAAAGAAAGAAACGCATTTCCTTTAGTGTTGGAGCAATTTGCGCAGGTGTCTTCCGTGAGGCGTTCAAGTGCCTTTTCACTTCATCGTGCGTAATCTCAGCATCTCCTCGGAGAAAATAGTTCCCACGGCAGAACCTCTCCGTGCGTAATGCAGTTCTCTGTGAGAGAGAAAGGGGGGTCGAGGAGAGGGTGTGTGTGTGTTTGTGTGTGTGTGTGTCTGTGTGTGTGTGTGTGTGTGTGTGTGTGTCTGTGTGTGTGTGTTCTTGTATTTCCACCCTTCTTGAGACATCGTCAAGGAAAAGTATCTTCCATATGAGGACCGGTGAACAAGTTAGGACATAAATCATGGTCCCAATACAGAAAACCATTGCATCTAGTAGAGAATGTCTCGTTTGCACCCCCTGGTGGTGAAATCTATCAAAATTAGGGCGGACTCAAAAAGGAAGGTTCATTCAAATTGACTGTGTGTCAGTTTTAAAAGTGCTCCCCTCTGGTCAACATATGAAATAACAAGTGTGTGTAAGAAATTTAAATGGGTCCCCTCTGGCCAAAATGTATTTTTTTTTAATAAAAAATGAGACATACTGTAATATCTTGAAGTATGTAATGAAGATTAAAAAAACAATTACAAACAAAAAAAATTCCCCCAAAATAAATGAACTAAAAGCAGTCTTTTTCTCACATTGTGTCGACTTTGTTCTTATAAAATTGAGGACAATTTCTCATCTTTCTGTTTCTGTAATATTGCAATATTTTCTTGTAAAATTATGACCTTTTTATGTGAAAGTATTACTTTTTAATGCAAAATGGTGACATTTGTCATATAAAATTCTGACTTTTATCACAATATTGCCAATTTTTTGTTGTTCTTGTAAAATAGTGACTTTTTTTTTTTGAGTAAAATGGTGACTTGTGTCATCATTTTGCCAAGTAAAATTTTTATTATTATTATAATATTGCCAAAATGTTTAAGTTTCCTTATAGATTTGTGACTTTTGTTGATGTAAAAAGTATGTATATATTATTATTGTTGTAAATACACATCTTTATATATCTAGAATGGGTGCTCCTAAAGAGGTAGTTATTTTTTTGGGAGGAATCAAGAAGGTAACGAATACGAGAATGTGTGTGTGTGTGTTTGCGTGTGTGTGTGTGTGTGTATGTGTGTTTCTAGGAAAAGTACCTTACATATGAGGACCGGTGAACAAGTTAGGACATAAATTATAGATCCAATAAGGAAAATCATTGCATCTAGAAGAGAATGTCTCATTTGCACCCCTGGTGGTGAAATCTATCAAGATTTGGGTGGTCCCAAAAAAGGAAGGATTTTTCAAATTGACTGTGTGTCGCTTTTAAAAGTGTTCCCCTCTGGTCAACATATGAAATAACAAGTGTGTGTAAGAAATTGAAATGTGTCCCCTCTGGCCAAAATGTATAAAAAAAAAAATGAATATGTATATAGAGACATACTGTAATAACTTCAAGTAGGAAACAAAGATTAAAAAAAATAATACAAACAAAAAGATTCCCCCCAAAATAAATTAACTAAATGCAGTCTTTTTCTCACATTGTGTCAACTTTGTTCTTATGAAATTGGGAAAAAAGTCCCTTATTCTTTCTGTTTCTGTAATATTGCAATATTTTCTCGTGAAATTATGTATTTTTTATGTAAAAATGTTGCTTTTTGATGCAAAATAGGGACATTTGTCATAAAGCATTCTTACTGTTATCACAATGTTGCCAATTGCTTTGTTGTTCTTGTAAAATAGTGAACTTTTTGAGTAAAATGATGACTTTTGTCATCATTTTGCCAACGAAAATTCAGATTATTATTATTATATTTCCAAAATTTTTAAATTTCCTTATAAAATGATGACTTTTGTCGAGTAAAATTCCGACTCTTTTCATAAAATTGACAACATTTTAAGCTTTTCTTGTAAAACTGTGACTGTTATTGAGTAAAATTCCAACTTTTCTCATAATATCGCACAAATGTTCAGTTTTTCTCGTAGAATTTGTATTTCCGTTGAGTAAAATGACGACTTTTATTATAAGATTGCCAAAATTCTAAGTTTTTGTTGTGAAACTGTGACCTTTTCCAACTTTTCACAACAGGCTTTTTTATATTTGCAGAGTATGTATATATTGTTAACATTGTAAATACACATTGTTATATATCCAGAATGGGTAGTCCTAGGGGTAGGCATTTTTTGGAGGTCTCAAGAAGGTAAAAAATACAAAAACGTGTGTGTGCGTGTGTGTGTGTGTGTGTGTGTGTGTGTGTGTGTTCTTGTATTCCTACCTTTCGTGTGTGTTCTTGTATTCCTACCCTTCTTGAGACATCAACGAGGAACAGTATCTTCCTTACGAGGACCGGTGAAAAAGTTAGAACATAAATCATGGTCCCAATACGGAAAACCATTGCATCTAATAGACAATGTCTCATTTGCACCCCCCGGTGGTGAAATATATCAAAATTAGGGTGGTCCCAAAAGACAAGGATTTTTTTCAAATTGGCTGTCGGTTTTAAAAGTGCTCCCTCTCTGGTCAACATATGAAATAACAAGTGTGTGTAAGAAATTGAAATGCGTCCCCTCTGGCCAAAATGTATTTAAAAAAAAAATGAATACGTATATAGAGACATGCTATACAAGTACAACCCATTTATACTGTAATATCTTGAAGTAGGTAACGAAGATTAAAAATAATTAACTAAAAGCAGTCTTTTTCTCACATTTGGTCTACTTTGTTCTTATAAAATTGGGAACAATTTCTCTTATTCTTTCTGTTTCTGTAATATTGCAATATTTTCTCGTGAAATAATGTCTTCTTTATGTAAAAGTGTTGCTTTTAATGCAAAATGGTAACATTTGTCATATAACATTCTGACTTTTATCACATTATTGACAATTTTTTTGTTGTTCTGGTAAAATAGTGAACTTTTTTGAGTAAAATGATGTCATCATTTTGCCAACTAAAATTCTGATTATTATTGTAATATTGCCAAAATTTTTAATTTTCCTGATTAAATTGTGACTTTTGTCGAGTAAAATTACCACTCTTTTCATACAATTGACAACATTTTAAGGTTTTTTTGTAAAATTGCGACTGTCATTGAGTAAAATTCCAACTTTTCTCATAATATCGCACAACTGTTCAGTATTTCTTGTAAAATGTGGACTTCCGTTGAGTAAAAGTATGACTTGTATTACAGTACTGCCAAAATTCAAAATTGTTCTTGTGAAACTGTGACTTTTTTCTTGTAAAATTTTAAACTAATTTTTCACAACCGGCTTTTTTATATTTGCATAGAACGTACATGTTATTAATGTTGTAAATACACATCTTTATATATCTAGAAAGGCTGGTCCTAAAGAGGTAGGCATTTTTTGGAGGTCTCAAGAAGGTAAGAAATACAAGAATGTGTGTGTGTGTGTGTGTGTGTGTGTGTGTGTGTGTGTGTGTGTGTGTGTGTGTGTGTGTGTGTACGAGAGATGGGGAGCTACCTGATGGAAAGAAAAAAGCGCGCAAAAATAAAGTCCACCTTTTTACCTAAAGTCTTAAACCAGTTAGATGTTGCATTATAAAAAAAAAACAACAACAAAAAAACATTTGGCTTCTCCATGTGCAGTCGTCCAATGTGTGTGTGAGAGGGAGGGGGGAAAAAAACAGAATATCCCGTCTTGCACGCCGGATTGCATATTTAATGATGCGTGTTTATCACATTTAGCAGCACCAGCAGCTCACAGTTGTGATTGGAGGCGACACGTGCACGCACGCGCGTAATCAGGTCTCCTTGTCCTGCGTGGTTTAGAACAAAAAAAGTGTGCGAAAGGCAACCCCCAAAGTGAATATTTTTACAAAAGCTGTGTGTTTAAGTTATGAAAAGGACACACATAGAAATGATATAAAAGAAGAAGAATATTGACATGAAACTGGGACACACTTTAGAGAAGTCAGTGTGCAGATTGACCAGGTGTACTGGTGCACTTAACGATAATTTCAACAGCGATTATTTTTTTTCCAATTTCCATCACGGAGTGCAGTTCTTGTTGTGAATTTTGTTTTTGAGATGCTCTGCATTAACTATCGATAAATGTGCGTTCAAGACAACATCAAAGATACGTTGTCCATTGTACTTTATGTTTCAATCAACAAAATTTACTGCAATTTTATTCGACAAAAAGGTTTAGGAATTTCGTCGACTAAAACTGACCTAAAATTAAATTCATTTAGATTGACTAAACTATGACTAAAACTAAAATACATTTTCCTCAAAAGACTACAACTAAAACTAAACTAACACTGCTCCGGTTGGCGAGAACCCGCCAGCCACCGGAGCTACGATGTCTGCTGGGCACCTGCTAACGGCCGTAACAAAGGCATGTCAAAAGATACCGGTATGCCGGTATTGTCTCAAATATATAGTCTGTATTAACTATAACACGGGTATATCGCCAAGCCCAAATTTTACATGTTCTACATCATCATATGTGAACACCTGGGAGAAAGTGAAGAAAAGGATGTCGTAGTGGTTTGTGTTGTGGTTTGTGCAGCCCTTTGAGACACTAGTGATTTAGGGCTATATAAGTAAACATTGATTGATTGATTGATTGAAAACCCATTTTATTTTTTGAGGCTATATGATGCAATCAGCAGGCGGGACATCGATCGGGACGTCTACAGATCGCAAGTTCAAGCTATGTGCATTTGCTGCTTCAGATGTCAAATGAGCTGTTTTGCCGAAAAAGCGCTAACAGTTGCTATTCCGGTTTAAACGGGGATGAAGCGTGGATTGTGTCTGTTATGTGGGCAGAATACGGCATGCAATCCATTATGTGTCCCTTTCTCGATTAATTTACAAAAGATAATCAAAAGACCCACAGTACTGGTAGAAGAAAATGCAAATATAGGGATTTAGCACGTGCAATGTGATTTATCAACACCCATCATCGTTTCTTCGAGCACTATTCTGTGTTTTATTTGGTGACTGTGCAAACAGACAGTGTGTTTTATATATATATATATGTATATATATATATGTATATATATATATATATATATATATATATATATATATATATATATATATATATATATATATATATATACACACACAAAACCCAAAACCAGCAAAGTTGGCACGTTGTGTAAATCATAAATAAAACAGCATTCAATGATTTGCAAATCCTTTTCAACTTATATTCAATTGAATAGACTGCAAAGACAAGATATTTAATGTTCAAACTGAGAATCTTAATTTTTTTTGGGGCACAGGGGCATTTTTACTACTGTGTTACATGGCCTTTCCTTTTAACAACATACAGTAAACGTTTGGGAACTGAGGAAACCAATTTTTGATGCTTTTCAGGTGAAATTCTCTCCCATTCTTGCTTGATGTATAGCGTAAGTTTTTCAAAAGTCAGGGGTCTAAGTTGTGGTATTTTAGGCTTCATAATGCGTCACACATTTTCAATGGGAGACAGGTCTTGACTCCAGGCAGGCCAGTCTAGTACTCTTTTACTATGAAGCCACGCTGTTGTAACACGTGGCCTGGCATTGTCTTGCTGAAATAAGCAGGGGCGTCCATGATAACTTTGCTTGGATGGCAACATATGTTCCTCTAAAACCTGTATGTACCTTTCAGCATTAATGGTGCCTTTACAGTTTTGTAAGTGACCCATGCCTTGGGCACTAATACACCCGCATGCCATCACAGATGCTGGCTTTTGAACTTTGCGCCTATAACAATCCAGGTGTTTTTTTTCCTCTTTGTTCTGTAGGACATAACGTCCACAGTTTCCAAAAACAATTTGAAACGTGAACTTGTCAGACCACAGCACACTTTTCCACTTTGCATCAGTCCATCTTAGATGAGCTCGGGTCCAGCGAAGCCGGCAGCGATGGTGGGTGTTGTTGATAAATGGCTTTGGCTTTGCATAGTAGACTTTTAACTTGCACTTACAGATGTAGCGACAAACTGTAGTTACTGACAGTGGTTTTCTGAAGTGTTCCGGAGCCCATGTGGTGATATCCTATACACACTGATCTCACGTTTTGATGTAGTACCGCCTGAGGGATCTAAGGTCCGTAATATCATCACTTACATGCAGTGATTTCTCCAGATTTTATGAACGAACCTTATTGTGTTTCTTGTTTGTTTTTGGACTCATCCAATCCCTGGTTTGGCACTTCATTATTTATCTTGTCTCCATGGTTTCATATTTGTTCCACCTGCCACTTGTTTTTAGACACGCACCTGTTTTCTGATTGCGACCAGTAAGCCTGCCTTCTCCCTTTGTTCAGCCTGGATCTCTTGTTTTCTATAGGCAACGTTCACGTGGTTATCTTCCTATGTCTTTTTCCGTGCTAAGTTTTATCTTAGCTTCCCGTGCGCTCGGCACGCTACTTTTTGGACTCTGTTCTCAGTGCTAGTTTAGCTTTAGCTTACAGTGCATTGGCATGCGCTTTCTTTGCCTGTTTTGTACCAGCGTTATCTTATTTTTTGTGTATTAAACTTGAGCTCTTATTTGCCATTCTCGTCCGATCTGGTCCTCTTGCATCTTGGGGTGACAAAACGCGCATCACTATGCGCGCACCGTGTGATACTTTGGATGATATTACAGACCGTGGATGGTGAAATCCCTAAATTCCCTGCAAAATCTCATTGAGAAATATTGTTCTTAAACACGCATTTGTTCACAAAGTGGTGACTCTCGCCCCATCCTTGTTTGTGAATGACTGAGCATTTCATGGAAGCTGCTTTTACACCCAACCATGGCACCCACCTGTTCCCAATTAGACCTTTCACCTGTGGGATGTTCCAAATAAGTGTTTGATGAGCATTCCTCAACCTTTTCAGTCTTTTTTGCCACTTATGCTAGCTTTTTTGAAACATATTACATGCATGAATTTCCAAATGAGCTAATATTTGCAAAAAATAACAACGTTCCCCAGTTCGAACATTAAGTATCTTGTCTTTGCAGTCTATTCAATTAAATAAAGGTTGAAAAGGATTTGAAATCATTATATTCTGTTTTTTTATTTACCATTCACACCAACTTCACTGGTTTTTGGGTCCATTGCGTCTCAATGTTTGTATTCCTATGGAGTAAAACTGTAGTTGTTTACAAACAGCGTTCCATAGTGGGAGCGTGCAGAAGAGAGTGAGGCGGCAGGGATTGAGAGGATCCATTAAACATGACCACATGACTCCACACGCTAAGTCAGTTTCCGCTAAAAAAGAGCCCCTTCAGGCTCAAAGCACACATGTTGGCCCGGCAGTTGGAATCTTCACGCGTATTGACAGCCGACGCGGCACTTTCCAAACCCTGTGGAGGAGAGGCATGAAAAGTGTATGTTTTGCCATTGTGCGGCGATGACTAATTCACAGCACCGCGTGCAAAAAAAAAAAAACACTTGCCGGCTTGAGGTGAAGTGCGTTATTCATAAGTTGTGAATAATTGAGGTTAAGGGAGCACAGTTAGAAGTGAAAGAAAAGGGGTGGGGGGGTTGTATTTGCTGACTGTGTGCTTTGTCTGGCTCGGCACTTAGCGGGAATACAATGCTCGGGTCGGGCAATTAGCAGGCACGGTGCAGAGTAAAGGCAAAGTTAGGTAACGTGCATATTTTAATGATGACAATCAAGCCACCACAGCCTATTAGTCCATCCGGGGGGTGATTAACTATTGATATGTGACTGATTTACCATCGCAGCTTTTCTTTCAATTTGTGCTAAAACATCGGCGGTGAGTTAATGCCGGACTGTCATGTAAACTTTTACGCCATAGAATTTTTAAGAGTGCGAATAAAATACATGGCATCGCTGTATTAGGGGGCAGTAAAAAAAAAGGATATAATACATGATGTGCTTGTTATTGCTTTCATTCCAGTTGATGCAAAAAGATAAAGAACAAATTTTTCTTGTTGCGTTCTGAATGGATTTAAATGGTCACTCATTGTTGTTTGATGGATTTAATTCTTACAATGGAGGAATGATAGGATAGGATAGGATAGGATAGGATAGGATAGGATAGGATAGGTCTTTATTGTCATTGCACAAGTACAACGAAACTATGTTTTCAGAACAAACCTGTTCAAGAGTAGACAAACAGGCTTACAGAACAAGAACGCTGATGGGTCGCCATAAGGCGCCCCGTAAAAGATGGGAAAAAGGTAAACGCTGGGGAAGGATGAGTAAAAAAATACAATCTACACTGGGCTCCTAAGGGGGCCCAGTCTGGAGTGGGAAAACAACCTCCATAGCAAAGCACATATACATTTTTCTTGTTGCGTTCTGAATGGATTTAAATGCTCACTCGTTGTTGTTTGATGGATTTAATTCTTACAATGGAGGAAGGATAGGATAGGATAGGATAGGTATTTTATTGTCATTGCACAAGTAAAACGAAACTTTGTTTTCAGCACAAACCTGTTCAAGATTAGACAAACCAACAGTGTACAGGGTTACAGAACAAGAACGCTGATGGGTCGCCATAAGGCGCCTCGTAAAAGATGGGAAAAAGGTAAACGCTGGGGAAGGATGAGTAAAAAAATACAATCTAGACTGGGCTCCTAAGGGGGCCCAGTCTGGAGTGGGAAAAAAACCTCCACAGCAAAGCACATATACATTTTTCTTGTTGCGTTCTGAATGGATTTAAATGCTCACTCGTTGTTGTTTGATGGATTTAATTCTTACAATGGAGGAAGGATAGGATAGGATAGGATAGGTAGGATTGGATAGGATAGGATAAGATAGGATAGGATAGGTCTTTATTGTCATTGCACAAGTACAACGAAACTATGTTTTCAGCACAAACCTGTTCAAGAGTAGACAAACAGGATTACAGAACAAGAACGCTGATGGGTCGCCATAAGGCGCCCCGTAAAAGATGGGAAAAAGGTAAACGCTGGGGAAGGATGAGTAAAAAAATACAATCTAGACTGGGCTCCTAAGGGGGCCCAGTCTGGAGTGGGAAAAAACCTCCATAGCAAAGCACATATACATTTTTCTTGTTGCATTCTGAATGGATTTAAATGCTCACTCGTTGTTGTTTGATGGATTTAATTCTTACAATGGAGGAAGGATAGGATAGGATAGGATTGGATCGTATTGGATAGAATAAGATAGGATAGGTCTTTATTGTCATTGCACAAGTACAACAAAACTTTGTTTTCAGCACAAACCTGTTCAAGATTAGACAAACAAACAGTGTACAGGGTTACAGAACAAGAACGCTGATGGGTCGCCATAAGGCGCCCTGTAAAAGATGGGAAAAAGGTAAACGCTGGGGAAGGATGAGTAAAAAAATACAATCTAGACTGGGCTCCTAAGGGGGCCCAGTCTGGAGTGGGAAAAAAACCTCCATAGCAAAGCACATATACATTTTTCTTGTTGCGTTCTGAATGGATTTAAATGCTCACTCGTTGTTGTTTGATGGATTTAATTCTTACAATGGAGGAAGGATAGGATAGGATAGGATAGGATAGGTAGGATAGGATAGGATAGGATAGGATAGGATAAGATAGGATAGGATAGGTCTTTATTGTCATTGCACAAGTACAACAAAACTATGTTTTCAGCACAAACCTGTTCAAGAGTAGACAAACAGGGTTACAGAACAAGAACGCTGATGGGTCGCCATAAGGCGCCCCGTAAAAGATGGGAAAAAGGTAAACGCTGGGGAAGGATGAGTAAAAAAATACAATCTAGACTGGGCTCCTAAGGGGGCCCAGTCTGGAGTGGGAAAAAACCTCCATAGCAAAGCACATATACATTTTTCTTGTTGCGTTCTGAATGGATATAATGTTCACTCGTTGTTGTTTGATGGATTTAATTCTTACAATGGAGGAAGGATAGGATAGGATAGGATAGGATTGGATCGGATTGGATAGAATAGGATAGGATAGGTCTTTATTGTCATTGCACAAGTACAACAAAACTTTGTTTTCAGCACAAACCTGTTCAAGATTAGACAAACAAACAGTGTACAGGGTTACAGAACAAGAACGCTGATGGGTCGCCATAAGGCGCCCTGTAAAAGATGGGAAAAAGGTAAACGCTGGGGAAGGATGAGTAAAAAAATACTAATACCCCTAAGGGGGCCCAGTCTGGAGTGGGAAAAAACCTCCATAGCAAAGCACATATACATTTTTCTTGTTGCGTTCTAAATGGATTTAAATGTTCACTCGTTGTTGTTTGATGGATTTAATTCTTACAATGGAGGAAGGATAGGATAGGATAGGATAGGTAGGATAGGATGGGATAGGATAGGTAGGATAGGATAGGATAGGATAGGATAGGATAGGTCTTTATTGTCATTGCTCAAGTACAACGAAACTATGTTTTCAGCACAAACCTGTTCAAGAGTAGACAAACAGGGTTACAGAACAAGAACGCTGATGGGTCGCCATAAGGCGCCCCGTAAAAGATGGGAAAAAGGTAAACGCTGGGGAAGGATGAGTAAAAAAATACTAATACCCCTAAGGGGGCCCAGTCTGGAGTGGGAAAAAACCTCCATAGCAAAGCACATATACATTTTTCTTGTTGCGTTCTAAATGGATTTAAATGTTCACTCGTTGTTGTTTGATGGATTTAATTCTTACAATGGAGGAAGGATAGGATAGGATAGGATAGGATAGGTAGGATAGGATGGGATAGGATAGGTAGGATGGGATAGGATAGGATAGGATAGGATAGGATAGGATAGGATAGGATAGGATAGGTCTTTATTGTCATTGCTCAAGTACAACGAAACTATGTTTTCAGCACAAACCTGTTCAAGAGTAGAAAAACAGGGTTACAGAACAAGAACGCCGATGGGGCGCCATAAGGCGCCCCGTAAAAGATGGGAAAAAGGTAAACGCTGGGGAATGATGAGTAAAAAAATACAATCTAGACTGGGCTCCTAAGGGGGCCCAATCTGGAGTGGGAAAAAAACCTCCATAGCAAAGCACATATACATTTTTCTTGTTGCGTTCTAAATGGATTTGAATGCTCACTCGTTATTTTTTGATGGATTTAATTCTTACAATGGAGGAAGGATAGGATAGGATAGGATAGGATAGGATAAGTAGGATAGGATAGGATAGGATAGGTATTTATTGTCATTGCACAAGTACAACGAAACTATGTTTTCAGCACAAAACCTGTTCAAGAGTAGACAAACAGGGTTACAGAACAAGAACGCTGATTGGTCGCCATAAGGCGACCCGTAAAAGATGGGAAAAAGGTAAACGCTGGGGAATGATGAGTAAAAAAATACAATCTAGACTGGGCTCCTAAGGGGGCCCAATCTGGAGTGGGAAAAAAACCTCCATAGCAAAGCACATATACATTTTTCTTGTTGCGTTCTAAATGGATTTGAATGCTCACTCGTTATTTTTTGATGGATTTAATTCTTACAATGGAGGAAGGATAGGATAGGATAGGATAGGATAGGATAAGTAGGATAGGATAGGATAGGATAGGTATTTATTGTCATTGCACAAGTACAACGAAACTATGTTTTCAGCACAAACCTGTTCAAGAGTAGACAAACAGGGTTACAGAACAAGAACGCTGATTGGTCGGTATAAGGCAACCCGTAAAAGATGGGAAAAAGGTAAACGCTGGGGAAGGATGAGTAAAAAAATACAATCTAGACTGGGCTCCTATGGGGGCCCAGTCTGGAGTCGGAAAAAAACTCCATAGCAAAGCACATGTACATGTTTCTTGTCGCGTTCTGAATGGATTTAAATGCTCACTCGTTGTTTGATGGATTTAATTCTTACAATGGAGGAAGGATAGGATAGGATAGGATAGGATAGGATAGGATAGGATAGGACTTTATTGTCATTGCACAAGTACAACGAAACTTTGTTTTCAGCACAAACCTGTTCAAGAGTAGACAAACAAATAGTGTACAGGGTTACAGAACAAGAACGCTGATGGGTCGCCATAAGGCGCCCCGTAAAAGATGGGAGAAAGGTAAACGCTGGGGAAGGATGAGTAAAAAAATACAATCCAGACTGTCTGGAGTGAGAAAGAACCTCCATAGCAAAGCACATATACATATTACAACATACATCTCGAGATATCTAGCAACAGAGGGAAGGTAGTTCAAAGGTCATGGTGGTAGGCCGCAGCTCTCAGGCGCTGACCATCCATTCATCACCCCTACGGGATTTGCGTCGAGGGTGTTGGGTTGGGGGGGGGGGGGGTATGTGTGCCGTATATTTTTTGTGGATGTGTGTGTGTGTAAGCCCGCAGTGTGTCTCTGTTCCGCGGCCATGATGTATTGTTCAATCGCTAGTCCAAAGTCAACAACAACAGGTTTGTGTCCATGAGAGACAAGAAGGGAGTTTGTTGTGTCTTCGCTGCGCTGTTCTTCGGGAGAGTCTCGCAGCCGGGGAAACAATCCAAGTTAGAATGATTTTGTATGCGAGTAAAAATATTATTTTCTTTTCACTCTAAATTGTCTATGACTGGTCCTCAAAAACTGCGGGGTAGACAGTCCGATGTAATCCACAGTTCTTCCCGCATCCTCCAATCATTTTTGGCAGCTTTGGGCTACTTTGAAGACTGCCAGCAACTTCCAATTTGTTGACAAACCAGAGCAACGCTTACTCCAATCAGCAGATGTCCTGTTGTCATAATTCCGAATAGGTGGATATCTTCACGTCCTCGACAGAAAATTGTCGCCAGGCACGCGGCCCTCCTTCTTCTCCCAAAAGTCCGTCGTGTGTCCAGCAACAATCGCTTCGTCATGCCAGCATGTTCCCCCAAACCCAAGACCTTGTCCATTTTGTTGAGGCCAGTTAAATAGTTCCAATGTTTAGATTTGGAAAGCAGTGCAAAAAGAGGCAACAAGAAAGTTAAGACAAGACAAAACAAAGAAGCAAGCAGGAGAGGAAAGGGGAGTCACTTGCGTTGTCGTAAAAAGTGTGTACGTTAGTGATGGTAATGACTGCTCAGCGAGTGTATGGCACACTCACTACTAGGGTTGTACGGTATTAGTGTAGTACCGCGATAATAATGAATCATATTCAGTTCTATACCGCCTGTGAAAAGTGACGGTCATGGGACCGACGGCGCCCCCTGCCGTCCTCACGTCGTTTCCATGCTGGTTTACGAGCAGAGGAGCATGTTCGGCAGCGCAAAATCACAAACTAATTACAAGCAAACACGGTGTGTAGACAAAAAAGGGAGAACAGACGCATTTTGGCTTAAAAATTAAAAATAAAGGTGAAGTTATTACACTGAAACGCCCTCAGGAAGAGGTGCTTAAAGACATGGCTGCAGTGTTTTCGCTACTTCTAAATCGCTAATCCTCATCTCCATGGCGACAAATAAAGTATGTTTCTTACAAGTATCATTGCTGCTAGACGAGGAATAGCTAAACATGTTTCACTACACACCGCAGCTCACCGGTGTCAGAATGTAAACAAACACCATTGGTGGATCCAGACCTGACATCCACTGTAATGATACCAAGTACAGGAGCGTATCTAGTCAATTCTATTATGATTACGCCAGTATTTTTTGGCATCACAACATCTTCTTTCGTTTTTTTAAAATGTATATTATGTTTATAAACTCATGAAATACGTCCCTGGACACATGAGGACTTTGAATATGACCAATGTTTGATCCTGTAACGACTTGGTATCGAATCGATACCTAAATTTGTGGTATCGTCCAAAACTAATGCAAAGTATCCAAACAACAGAAGAATAAGTGATTATTAAATTTTAAGACATTTTCTACCTGTTGTCCTTAATAATGTTGACATGATAATAGAAGGGAAAATGACACAATATGTTACTGCATATATCAGCAGACTAAATTAGGAACCTTTGTTTGTTTACTTACTACTAAAAAACAAGTTGTCTAGTATGTTCATTATTTTGTTTAAGGACAAACTTGCAATTTTTAATGTACTTTTTTGTTCAAATAAAGCCAAAAATGCAATTGTCTGTGGTTTCTTTTTATTAAGAAATGTATCGAAATAATTTTGTTACCGGTACCAAAATATTGGTATCGGGACAACACTACTCACTACCTGTATCGACACAGCACTGATACTACGTTAGTGTTTCACTACATTTGACCAGCTACAAATATATAAATAGTTTTTTTGTTTACTAATATCCTCATTAGCTGCTGCTATAGTGCACTCATCCCTCGCCATGTTGTGTTTCATTTATTGCGGCTTTACCACATTGCTGATTTTTTTTTTTTTCTTCCTTTTTTTAAGGCATATTCTGCAAAATTTTTGGCTTGAATTAAGAATTTTTCAAACATAACCATGGCAAAATTGTTTTTAAAAATCAACATTGTTGTTTTGGGCACTAGAAGTGGCCAAAGCATAATGCACTATCGTGGCCTATTGGATTCAAAGAGTGTAAGTTCCACACAAAAAAATAAAAATAAAATAAAATGGTAACAGACAAAAAGGAGAGGACTTAAAAGGGTGCCTTGAGGAACACCTCTGTTATGTAAATCACAGGTTTAGACCCCAGTGTTCGGTATTTGCCAGCAAGGTTACAAATGTCAATGCAAGTTTAAATTAAGGTAGGATAGACTTAATTTATCCCACAAAATTTTAATGCTGTGGTTGCGCTGCATATTTTACATGCAAACAAAAACATAACCACATTAATTACATATAATAGTTATGATAATGAAAGCATGCAGCACCACATAACGAGTACTGAAAGATGCAAATATCATAAAAAATAAGGAAGTCCAAACTATGGCCCACGGGACAAATGCGACCCACCGGCGTCTCCAATTTGGCCCGCCAGACACACAACGTCAATAAAATAACATTAGAAAACTTCTCTTTTTAGTAAAGGTTTTAGTTAATGCACCTTTTAACTATCAATTGTAATCCAATTTGTATCCTCTTTATGATATTGCCCTGTTGTTTTCATTGAATTATTCTTTTTTTTACTTCACCCATGTTTTTTTTACAGCGCTTTGTGATTTTACGTGTGAAAAGCACTTTATAAATAAAATAAAATTATTTACTAAGCAATTTGGACGGGGGCGGTGTATTTATGTCATATAGAAATAGCCAAAGGACTGATAGCTCTGATTTTGTCGTTGTCTGGCGGCCAACAAAAGTACCTCAACCATTAATTGTTCCTTGCAAGGAAACACAGCACATCATTCACTTATAAGACCCAATCCAAACAACCTTCACTAGTCATGGCGCAGAAAAAAAAAAAATCAACCAGCACAAAAATAAAAAATAAAAATGGATACACATAACACAATTTGCTTATTAAAATTTGTAGATATTATATAAAAAAAAAACCTGCAATCAAAATAAATAAACAATCTAAATTACACCCATTTATATCGATTAAAAGGGATTACACACGTTTGGTGTATTTTAGCGGCTTGATATTTGTGATTGATCAAAAAAACTTTAAGGACATAAATACCCCAATTTTATAATAATTATTAAATATATATCCATTACTCATATGTATGTATCAACTGTACACACACACCTGATAGAAATGAAAGTCTTTCCACTTTCTAACGCACAGAAATACACTTGACATGCACTTGACCCGAAACTTGAACAACGGTCCGGTCAGTCTTCTAATGAAACATTTAGCGTACCGCTTGGGTGGAAACGTTTTCGCCTTTAAGTGGACGGTGTCACGTCTAACCGTGTTACACTTTTAATCCCACACCAGGACATCGCGGTCGGACAAACTGGAGGAGGGACACAGAAAAAGGTGTTCTTCTAAAACATGTGCATCATCCATCCATCCATCCATTTTCTACCATTTGTCCCTTTTGGGGTCGCGGTGGGTGCTGGAGCCTATCTCAGCTGCATTCGGGCCACATCAACTTTTAAAAAACTGGTTTAGTATTCCAGTTTTTTTTTACACCCAAAACAAGAGATACAATGTCAAATCACTTTTTAACACGGGAAACAGAGCTCTTCTTTCTGTCAAACACGGGATATATATTTTGTCTTTAATTTTGTGTCGTTGTTTTTTTTTAATAAATATGTTTGTTTTATATATAATGGAAAAAGTAATTACCTTGTTTTGTCTTTAATTTTTGTCTTTTGATAAATAGGTTTTCTTATATTAGAGTAAGTAACATACATTTCGAGCTGTAACTCGCTACTTTTTTCCCTTGCGGCTTAGAAGACAGCGCAGCTAATTTATGGATTTTTCTCCACTGCTGGCCATAATAAAAATGTATTAACAAAAAAAATAAAAACAAGTTAAAACACAAAGAGGGTGTTTTATTGTTTTTTGCTATGGTGTCATCTTTTAGACGACTTCGCTAACTGCAGTGTCTTTCAATTTACCAGAAGTGTTTTTTTTCTTTTTTTTTTTTTCTTTTCCCAACCGGTGTGCCATTCAGTCTTTTAGCCGTCCATAGTAGTTCTACTGGTATGATTATTTCGTCAAAACTCCGAGCAACAGGCAACGTTTGTAAGTTTTAGAATATAACTAAAACTATTTAGACTTACTTTAGCAGTCCTTTTTGTGCATCTTTCTACGTGCTATCGTAATGAAATAATGCTAGCTTCGTTAGCATTAACCAATGTGCTAACACCTTAGCTAATGTGTTTGTGTCGGTATTATTAACTTACAAAGGCATTCTTGTTGTATTGTTTCAATTAAACAAATTACTCAGTGAATTCACCAAACCTTCACCGTGGAGTTATTGAGTCGGTTTAGCTGTTTGGAGAGCAAGCTTCCCCAGCTAAATTTCATGATGATGACTTCTGTTTTGTTGGATCACCCGTTCTACTGCCTTGTTACAGACAGTGTTTGGAAACAATTAAGGCATGTAAATAAACATTTACCAAATTTTTCTGTGTAAATAACTAATTTCACAATGTATATAGGGCGGTATAGCTTGGTTGGTAGTGTGGCCGTGCCAGGAACTTGAGGGTTCCAGGTTCGAGCCGCGCTTCTGACATCCTAGTAACCACCGTTATGTCCTTGGGCAAGACACTGCTCCCAGTGCCACGCACACTGGTTTAAATGTAACTTAGATATTCATATACATATATATATATATATATATATATATATATCCGACTTAGAGTCCGGTGGGGCTGATATTTAAAAAAATATATTTTTATTATAAAATTTCGTGACTGCGGCTTATCTCCTTGTGTGCTCTATAGTCCGGAAAGTCCGGTACATTTTAAACAATAAATAAAGTATTTCACCATTTTTTTTGTCTTTTACTATGGCAATGGACACGATGTTTTGGGGTGGGGATTGGGGGGGAGTGAGCAGGCTTTGTGTCACGTGCGGCTGCTATGGCAAGATGCTCTCCTGGGTTGTAATAATAAATTGAGTAATCCATTTAGAGTTAAAGTCGTCAACATCCTTTTTTTTTTTTTATCTGTTGGCATGTTTACATTTAAAAGATTGCAAAACAAATATTACACATTTTTCACATTAAACTCTCATCATGCTGTGAGCGGGCTACTCTTTTAACACATTTTGTCAGAAGCAACAAAAATTATATTCATATTGGGGGTAATCAGAGTCACCCAGTTCTTCTGAAGTTTTATATAACATTGCAGCGACTATCTTTTTAATAGGATGCAGCACTACTTTATCAATTTTCTTCACATTCTTCACATGTCCAACCATTCTTTTGTTATTTCAGACTGCATGTGTGCAGTTCTCGAAGTTTGATCACTTAAAACATGAGAAAGAAGCACCTCATACCGACTGAGATACTGAATCCTGATTGGGCAGAATGTGCAGATCTCAGGCACATGGCTATTTTCAATATGATTTGCATATTTATAAGGAGGCGCTACTAATTAGTGATCAATTCCCAATTGATTGCAATGCTTTATTGCAATTTTTAGTAGGAAAACAAGGCAACTCTCAATGTACCATTAGAGTGGGAAACAAAAGTGGCCTCAATATTAAAGCTATTATCATATATATTAGATTCATTACACCAAAAGACTTCCAAAGTTTGCAAATAAATAAATATGAACAAAATAGTATCAATCTCAAAGAGATTCCTGAGCCATTTTGAGAGATAATGAGCAAGTTATTCACGTGATCCATGACGTAGTGTTAGGAACCACAGATCCCTTCCCCATCAACAACAATGTCAATCAAGCAGACTTTGTGAGTGCCTACACCGATTACCTTGGAAAAAATGTTATATCGAGAAACGTACATTTTTCAGCCCGAACTCTAATAGGATTCATAATAAGTCTTAGAAGCTAAGTACTAAACGGATGCAGCTTCATTGTAACACTGGCATCCGCAGCATTGCTAGGTGCTAAATATACATGTTTACCATTAGAAACCATCATAAGATAAACTCCTAGTGTACAATTTCTACTTTCCCTGTGATGTCGACCGACGGGCCGCTCGCATAATTCCGTTTAGATGAAAATTCAATGGCAATCCTCACAAAGTGGGATGTCAAAGTCGACCAGCCTCTCGGTCCATCGTCACATTTGTTCACTACCGCTTATATTAACAATATCACTCATATTTGGTTAATTTTCTGGTCACGACATGTAAATGGAGTATTGTTGGCGGTGTCTGGATGTTTTTTTAGAGAGGGTACAATAGAGACCCCTCGATCAGTTGACTCAATTGTTAGCTATTTATTTACGATTTAAAATGCATTAAAAAAAGCCAAACATATGTCTTCTGGTCTAATATAAGGATTGTGAATGATAAACAGCACATTTTTTTCCAATTTCTTCGTATTTCCAGTATGACTGATCTAATATGGTCGGACTGCAGAAGCATGACTAAAGTGAGGTAGAAACTACGAAAATAGCCGAAGATATTCGGAGTGAAATATTCAAAATAGCCAACTGAATTTGTGGCATTTTTAGACGGTATTTTCACATACTTGGTGGACTGTAAATACAATTGGATATGGTTTAATGGATACAAATAAGCACAAATCAGCGTATAAAGCCAACTTATTCTTCCACTCTACCGGTACTTTAAAGGGGAACCGCATATTTTTGAGAAATTTGCCGATCAGTCACAGTCCTTATGAGACACAAGAACACGTTTTTTTTTTTTTTTTGTATTTTAAAAATGTAAAATACATGTGTTAGATGTGGCTATCAATGCAGCCATTTAGCCTTGAAATCCCTTAAAAAAATGCATCCAAAAATCGTCAACAATACTTCGTTTACGTCCCGTAACCTGCATAACAACCAAGCTGTACACACACTGTGTGCCACTAACTTGCTGCCGGAGGTGTTAATTCATGCTTTTATTTCCTGCCGTTTAAACAATTGTAATTTCCGCCTCTCTGGCCTACCCAAAAGGAATATCAAAAACCCTACAGTTGCACACATGCTGACAGGATGCACTGCAAAAACTGAAATCTAAGTAAAATTAAATATCTCAAATAAGAGGGATATTTGCTTATTTTCTGTCTGATAAGATAATTCTTCTCACTAAGCATATTTTATGTTAGAGTCTTTTACTTGTTTTAAGGGTTTTGGTCCTAAATGATCTCAGTAAGATATTACAGCTTGTTGCAGAGATTTAATAACCTATATTGAGTGAAACATGCTTGAAACTAGAAGATCAACTGATGCAAAGCTGTGTCGTCAACAGTATAAAACTACTTTTTTTTTTTTAAGTAATAATTTCTTATTTCAAGCATGAAAAAAAATCAGGATTTTGACAAAATTGTGTCTCATAATTAAAACAGATGGCAGCCTAATGGACTTTGCTGTTTTATTTTCAACGAAACAATAGAAAAGACGTACTTATAAAGTAGTACAATTGGCACAGTACAGTAAACTGACAGTTAATATTTAAATATTTAAAATTTCTAACAGTTTTGAACAGAAATAGTTCATGCACATTCAGATAAATTCATCAAAATAACAATTTAAAAAAATTTGGCCAGGGGCCTTGCTGTATATATGCGCATTAATTGACTGAAGGAGCACACACTTGGCGCGATGATGTCATGTTGTCGATGACAAGAATGACAAACACATTTTGGGAGAACATCCACACCGTAACACAACATAAACACAACAGAACAAATACCCAGAACCCCTTGCAGCACTAACTCTTCCGGGACGCTACACTATATACCCCTGCACCTCACCCCCAACCACCCACCTCAACCTCCTCATGCTCTCTAAGGCAGAGCATGTCCCAAATTCCAAGCTGCTGTTTTGAGGCAAGTTAAAAAAAATAATGCACTTTGTGATTTAAATAATAAATATGGCAGTTTTTCCATAATTTGAGTTGATTTATTTTGGAAAACCTTGTTGCATTGTTTCATGCATCCATCGGGGCATCACAACAAAATTAGGCATAATAATTTGTTAATTCCACGACTGTATTTATCGGTATCGGTTGATATTGGTATCGGTAATTAAGTGTTGGACAAGATCGGAATATCGGATATCAGCAAAAAAGCCATTATCGGACATCTCTACTGAGAAGGAAAAATATTTCAAAAGAAGGAACAACAATCATCAACAAAACTCGGCTTCTATTTCTTCATGCTGTTAACTATCTGTCTAGCTGCACATGCTGGAACTCAGTAGTAAAAGCAGAATACTGAATGATTTGACAGTGCAGTGTGAAAGCTGACGCATTTACTTTTTAAATAAGTAAACACCGTCTCAGGGGAGGCACTTTCCAAAGAAACATCCAGATTTTGATGTCCGAACCCTGAGACCTTGGGCTCTTGAAACTGCGGCCCACTTCATTATGTAATCGTACAGCCCTGACATAGAGAATTAATGCATATATATGAAGTTCAAGTTAAAGTAAAGTATCAATGATTGTCACACACACACACTGTCACTTATTACATTAAAAAAGGAGGTTTAAAGGGGGTAAGTTTCCTTATTAAAGCATTAAAAGTTGCAAATAAGAGTAGTCTGTACCTGCAAATAACACATCATTCCATCAAACTGTACACTCTGGAATGCCCTCCTGGTAAGAGTTAGATGCTACCTCAGTGGAAGCATTTAAGTCCATCTTAAAACTCATTTGTATACTCTAGCCTTTAAATAAACCCCCCTTTTAGACCAGTTGATCTGCCGTCTCTTTTCTGCCCTGCCTTCTCCATGAAGGAGTGGGAGGGCACAGATTCGGTGACCACAGATGAAGCACTAGCTGTCCAAAGTCAGGACCCAGGGTGGACCACTCATCTGTGCATCAGTTGGGGACGTCTCTGCACTGCTGACCTGTCACCACTCAAGATGATCCCCTGTTGGCCCCACGAGGGACTGGACTCTCACACTATTATGTTAAGATCCACTATGGACTGGACTCTCATACTATTATGTTAGATCGACTATTGACTGGACTCTCACACTATAATGCTAGATCCACTCGACATCCATTTCACCGGTCGGCCAGGGGCGGTGGTCCCCACACATGTGGTCCCCTCCAAGGTTTCTCATTGTCATCCCATTGGGTTGAGTTTTTTCTTGCCCTAATGTGGGATCTGAGCCGAGGATGTCGTTGTGGCTTGTGCAGCCCTTCGAGACACCTGTGATTTAGAGCTATATAAGTCAACTTTGATTGATTGATTGATTGAATGCTCCAAGATACCAAAACATTTTGGACAATTTCATGCTCCCAACCTTGTGGGAACAGTTTGGAGCAGGCCCCTTCTTCTTCCAACATGACTGCACACCAGTGCAGAAAGCAAGGTCCACAAAGACACGGATGACAGAGTCTGGTGTGGATGAACTTTACTGACCTGCACAGAGTCCTGACCTGAACTTGATAGAACACCTTTGGGATGAGGCAGCAAGTGAAAGAATTTAAACCCATTTGACTTACTGTCAGGTCTACTTACAGTATGCCTTCTCTCCTGCGACACACACACACACACATATATATATATATATACATACATATATATATATACATATATATATATTGCCAAAGTATTTAGCCACCCATCCAAATGATCAGAATCGGGTGTCCTAATCACTTGGCACGGCCTCAAGTAAAGGAGTAATTATTGTGTGGTGTCGTTTTTTTAGGAGTTGGGCTCGGCCCCTTAGTTGCGGTGAAAGGAACTTTGAATGCTCCAGGATACCAAAACATTTTGGACAATTCCAGGCTCCCAACCTTGTGGGAACAGTTTGGAGTGGGCCCCTTACTCTTCCAACATGACTGTGCACCAGTGCACAAAGCAAGGTCTATAAAGACATGGATGACAAAGTCTGACGTGGATGAACTTGACTGGTCCTAACCTGAATCCAATTGAACACCTTTGGGATGAATTAGAACGGAGACTGAGAGACCAACATCAGTGTGTGAAATCACCAATGTGCTTTTGGTGTCGAAAGAATGGTCGAAAATTCCTATAAACACACTCCGCAACCTTGTGGACAGCCTTCCCAGAAAAGTTGAAGCTGTAATAGCGGAAAAAGGTGGATCGACATCATATTGAACCCTATGGGTTAGGAAAGGGATGGCACTTCAAGTTCAAATGTGAGTCAAAATACTTTTGGACTTATAGTGTATATCACTTATTACATTAAAAATGGGGTTTTGAAGGGGGACGTGCCCTTATTAAAGCATTAAAAGTTGCAAATATGAGTAGTCTGTACCTGCTAAACACATAATTCCATCATACTGTACACGTTAACGCAGAGCTCTTACGGGCCACACAAGCTCAACACACATCAACTTGCCATGAAGGCAGCAAGTGAAGAATTTAAACCCATTTGACTTACTGTCAAGTCTACTTACAGTATGCCTTCTCTCCTGCGACACACACACACACACACACACACACATATGTATATATATATATATTTACTATCTTGCCAAAGTATTCAGCCACCCATACAAATGATCAGAATCGGGTGTCCTAATCAATTGGCCCGGCCTCAAGTGGAGGAGGAATTATGGTGTTGTGTCGTTTTTTAGGAGTTGGGCTTGGCCCCTTAGTTCCAGTGAAAGGAACTTTGAATGCTCCAGGATACCAAAACATTTTGGACAATTGCATGCTCCCAACCTTGTGGGAACAGTTTGGAGCGGGACCCTTCCTCTTCCAACATGACTGTGCACCAGTGCACAAAGCAAGGTCCATAAAAACATGGATGACAGAGTCTGGTGTGGATGAACCTGACTGGCCTGCGCAGAGTCCTGACCTGAATCCGACTGAACACCTTTGGGATGAATTAGAACGGAGACTGAGAGACCAACATCAGTGTGTGAAATCACCAATGGTGTCGAAATAATGGTCAAAAATTCCTATAAACACACTCCGCAACCTTGTGGACAGCCTTCCCAGAAGAGTTTAAGCTGAAATAGCTGCAAAAGATGGACCAACATCATATTGAACCCTATTGGTTAGGACTGGGATGGCACTTCAAGTTCATTTGTGAGTCAAGGCAGGTGGCCAAATACTTTTGGCAATATAATGTATGCACTGCAAAAACTGAAATCTAAGTAAGATTAAATATCTCAAATAACGGTGATATTTGCTTATTTTCTGTCTGATAAGATAATTCTTCTCACTAAGCAGATTTTATGTCCGAGTGTTTTACTTGTTTTAAGTGTTTTGGTCCTAAATGATGTCAGTAAGATATTACAGCTTGTTGCTGAGATGTGATGACCTATATTGAGTAAAACATGCTTGAAAGTAGAATATCAAGTGTTGCAACGCCCGATTGTAGCTAAGATAGGCGCCAGCGCCCCCCGCGACCCCTAAAGGGAATAAGCGGTAGAAAAAGGATGGATGGATGGAAAGCTGTGTCATCAACACTCACAAGTATAAAACTACTTTTTTAAAGTCATCATTTCTTATTTCAAGCATGAAAAAAAATCATGATTCCGAGCATATATCATTATGTCAAGATAATGGCACTAGCATTTACTTATTTAAGAATATTTTTCAACATATTGAGCAAAAAAAGTCAGATTTTTTTTTCTACCAAGAAAAGGGCACTTGTTATTAGTGAGAATATACTTATTTTAAGGTATTTTGGGTTCATTGAGGTTAGCTAATTTTACTTGTTTTGGAAAGTCTTGACAAGCCAAATCTTCTTGTTCTATTGGCTGATAATTTTGCTTAGCTCAAGTACAATACGCCTCATTTTTGTAATTTTTTTCTTGTTTTTGAACACTGACTATAATAAAATTGTGCACGTACATCATTGCCGATAGTCTCCTTTCACAGTTTGCCCCTTCTTTACCTTGCCAGGAAAAAATAAACCCTCTTGGGGGATTTAGTAAATAGAAAGCAAGTTTGTACTTCCCATTAGAGCTTAATTCTATTACTTATCGATCCAAACGTTGAGGCAGACGTTCGGGAAAAGTATCGAGCGGAGTCCGCTTGACAGCGTATTGCTTGAAATAAAAAGAAACAGGAAGTGAAAAGTTTGCTTCACGCGAGGGTTTTTTTTCTTGAGAATGTGCGTTTGTGCCGCGGCGACGTTCTACATTTGAGTGTGGGCGCGCACATTAGCACAACACACTGATTCACATTGACAGCATGCATACCGTGCGGTGTGCCCTATATACAGCAGACCCACGTGTGTTGAACACAGAGGTGAAATCGGAATAAGAGGCGGACTGGAGCCTGAGGGAGAGACAGTGTGAATAAACTTGGCTAAAAAAAAATTAAAAAAATGGAGAGATTATGAGGAACATTTCTTCAGAGACAGGGACGAGATGAAATAAGGGGGGTTGGCAAGAGGTGAGGGAGCGGCTGAAGGAAGAGATTAGTTCAGTGATGGGTGTGATAGGAGCGCGAGGTGATATGACGTCGCATGAGCCAAAATAACGACGCAGACGTTACAGCGGCCTGCCGCTTTGATTTGTGCATCAAACGTGCAGGGTGGAACACAAAAGACAGAACCTGACCAAACATGGAGTCAGTGAGCTGAGACACGGCTGCACGGCCAGGACAGACAATGAAACGTAATAACAACCAAACGTCACAAGACGTTTGCAACAAGCGGAGGCTGCGGTCACGCTCACGGAACAAATTTCTCAACGTGAAACGTCCGAGCCATCGCTTCGGGCAACACGTGGATATTTTTTTTTGTTGGTGGTTTTATTTTTTTTTTGCATCACAGACTTCACATATAGAAGTAGAATTGTCTCACATCAACCTATACAGTGGGGCAAAAAAGTATTTAGTCAGCCACCGATTGTGCAAGTTCTCCCACTTAAAATGATGACAGAGGTCTGTAATTTTCATCATAGGTACACTTCAACTGTGAGAGACAGAATGTGAAAAAAAATCCAGGAATTCACATTGTAGGAATTTTAAAGAATTTATTTGTAAATTATGGTGGAAAATAAGTATTTGGTCAACCATTCAAAGCTCTCACTGATGGAAGGAGGTTTTGGCTCAAAATCTCACGATACATGGCCCCATTCATTCTTTCCTTAACACGGATCAATCGTCCTGTCCCCTTAGCAGAAAAACAGCCCCAAAGCATGATGTTTCCACCCCCATGCTTCACAGTAGACGTGGTGTTCTTGGGATGCAACTCAGTATTCTTCCTCCAAACACGACGAGTTGAGTTTATGCCAAAATGGATACATGGATGATAGCAGAGGATTAGGAGAATGTCATGTGGTCAGATGAAACCAAAATATAACTTTTTGGTATAAACTCAACTCGCCGTGTTTGGAGGGAGAAGAATACTGAGTTGCCTCCCAAGAACACCATACCTACTGTGAAGCATGGGGGTGGAAACATCATGCTTCGGGGCTGTTTTTCTGTTAAGGGGACAGGACGATTGATCCGTGTTAAGGAACGAATGAATGGGGCCATGTATCGTGAGATTTTGAGCCAAAACCTCCTTCCATCAGTGAGAGCTTTGACTGGTTGACCAAATACTTATTTTCTACCATAATTTACAAATAAATTCTTTAAAATTCCTACAATGTGAATTCCTGGATTTGTTTTCACATTCTGTCTCTCACAGTTGAAGTGTACCTATGATGAAAATTACAGACCTCTGTCATCATTTTAAGTGGGAGAACTTGCACAATCGGTGGCTGACTAAATACTTTTTTGCTCCACTGTATGTACTGTATCAATATGATATTGATACATATGCATTAGGGCTATGAATCTTTGGGTGTCCCACGATTCGCTTCAATATCGATTCTTGGGGTCACGATTCGATAATATATCGATTTTTTTCAATTCGATTCGATTCGATTCTCGATTCAAAAATGATATTTTTCCGATTCAAATGGATTCTGTATTCATTCAATACATAGGATTTCAGCAGGATCTACCCCAGTCTGCTGACATGCTAGCAGAGTAATAGATTTAAAGAAAAAAAAGTTTTTATAATTGTAAAGGACAATGTTTTATCAACTGATTGCAATAATGTAAATTTGTTTTAAAAATAAACGAACCAAAAATACGACTTATTTTATTTTTGTGAAAACATTGGACACAGTGTGTTGTCAAGCTTATGAGATGTGATGCACCATCAAGCATAGAGTGATGGTTTAATAACTTATAAACGCATGCTTACCTTAGTTAAAGCTAATTATTACTCAAATCTCATCCACCGTAATAAAAACGATCCTAAATTTTTGTTTAGTACAGTAGCATCGCTAACCCAACAAGGGACTCCTTCCAGTAGCTCCACCCACTCAGCTGATGACTTTATGCAATTCTTTAGTAAGAAAATTTAAGTCATTAGAAAGGAGATTAAAGACAATGCGTCCCAGCTACAACGGGGTTATAGTAACACTGACACGATGGTATATACGGCGGATACTGCCCTCCAAAATAGTTTCTCTCGTTTTGAGGAAATAACATTAGAGGAATTGTTACAACGTGTAAATGGAATAAAACAAACAACATGTTTACTTGACCCTCTTCCTGGGAAACTGATCAAGGAACTCTTTGTATTATTAGGTCCATCAGTGCTAAATATTATAAACTTATCACTTTCCTCGGGCACTGTTCCCCTAGCATTCAAAAAAGCGGTTATTCATCCTCTTCTTAAAAGACCTAACCTCGATCCTGACCTCATGGTAAACTACCGACCGGTGTCTCACCTTCCCTTTATTTAAAAAATCCTCGAAAAAATTGTTGCGGAGCAGTTAAATGAACACTTAGCATCTAACAATCTATGTGAAACCTTTCAATCCGGCTTCAGGGCAAATCACTCTACGGAGACAGCCCTCGCAAAAATGACTAATGATCTATTGCTAACGATGGATTCTGATGCGTCATCTATGTTGCTGCTCCTCGATCTTAGCGCTGCTTTCGATACTGTCGATCATAATATTTTATTAGAACGTATCAAAACACGAATTGGTATGTCAGACTTAGCCTTGTCTTGGTTTAACTCTTATCTTACTGATAGGATGCAGTGTGTCTCCCATAACAATGTGACCTCGGACTACGTTAAGGTAACGTGTGGAGTTCCCCAGGGTTCGGTCCTTGGCCCTTCACTCTTCAGCATCTACATGCTGCCGCTAGGTGACATCATACGCAAATACGGTGTTAGCTTTCACTGTTATGCTGATGACACCCAACTCTACATGCCCCTAAAGCTGACCAACACGCCGGATTGTAGTCAGCTGGAGGCGTGTCTTAATGAAATTAAACAATGGATGTCCGCTAACTTTTTGCAACTCAACGCCAAAAAAACGGAAATGCTGATTATCGGTCCTGCTAGACACCGAACTCTATTTAATAATACAACTCTAACATTTGACAACCAAACAATTAAACAAGGCGACACGGTAAAGAATCTGGGTATTATCTTCGACCCTACTCTCTCCTTTGAGGCACACATTAAAAGCGTTACTAAAACGGCCTTCTTTCATCTCCGCAATATCGCTAAAATTCGCTCCATTCTGTCCACTAAAGACGCTGAGATCCATGCGTTTGTTACGTCTCGCCTCGACTACTGTAACGTATTATTTTCGGGTCTCCCCATGTCTAGCATTAAAAGATTACAGTTGGTACAAAATGCGGCTGCTAGACTTTTGACAAGAACAAGAAAGTTTGATCACATTACGCTTGTACTGGCTCACCTGCACTGGCTTCCTGTGCACTTAAGATGTGACTTTAAGGTTTTACTACTTACGTATAAAATACTACACGGTCTAGCTCCATCCTATCTTGCCGATTGTATTGTACCATATGCCCCGGCAAGAAATCTGCGTTCAAAGGACTCCGGCTTATTAGTGATCCCCAAAGCCCAAAAAAAGTCTGCGGGCTGTAGAGCTTTTTCATTTCGGGCTCCAGTACTCTGGAATGCCCTCCCGGTAACAGTTCGAGATGCCACCTCAGTAGAAGCATTTAAGTCTCACCTTAAAACTCATTTGTATACTCTAGCCTTTAAATAGACTCCCTTTTTAGACCAGTTGATCTGCCGTTTCTTTTCTTTTTCTTCTATGTCCCACTCTCCTTTGTGGAGGGAGTCCGGTCCGATCCGGTGGCCCTGTACTGCTCGCCTGTGTATCGGCTGGGGACATCTCTGCGCTGCTGATCAGCCTCCGCTTGGGATGGTTTCCTGCTGGCTCCGCTGTGAACGGGACTCTCGCTGCTGTGTTGGATCCGCTTTGGACTGGACTCTCGCGACTGTGTTGGATCCATTATGGATTGATCTTTCACAGTATCATGTTCTCTTATGTTCTCATAGTCATCAGTATCATCAGTATCACAGTATCATGTTCTCATAGTCATCATTGTCACCGACGTCCCACTGGGTCATTATTGTCACCGATGTCCCACTGGGTGTGAGTTTTCCTTGCCCTTATGTGGGCCTACCGAGGATGTCGTAGTGGTTTGTGCAGCCCTTTGAGACACTAGTGATTTAGGGCTATATAAGTAAACATTGATTGATTGATTGAAGTGTAAGCCACTGTGACACTATTCTTTTTTTTATTTTTTTTTATAAATGTCTTATGATAATGTCAGTGAGGGATTTTTAATCACTGCGCTTCTGAAATTATAATTAATATTGATACTGTTGTTGACAGAATTAATTTTTGTTTCACTACTTTTGGTTTGTTCTGTGTCGTGTTTGTGTCTCCTCTCAAATGCTCTGTTTATTGCAGTTCTGAGTGTTGATGGGTCAGGTTTGGTTTTGGAATTGGATTGCATTGTTATGGTATTGATGTGTAGTGGTTTGTTGGATTGATAAAAAAAAAAAAAAAAGAAAATTTAAATAAAAATAAAAAAAATCGATTTTTAAAAAATGAGAATCGATTCTGAATCGCACATAACATCCAGAAACGCCGCCGGCTTCTCTGGGCCCGAGATCATCTAAGATGCACTGATGCAAAGTGGAAGTGTTCTGTGGTCTGACGAGTCCACATTTCAAATTGTTTTTGGAAATTGTCGACATCATATCATCCGGACCAAACGGGAAGCGAACCATCCAGACTGTTATTGACGTAAAGTTCAAAAGCCAGCATCTGTGATGGTATGGGGGTACATTAGTGCCCAAGGCATGGGTAACTTACACATCTGTGAAGGCACCTTTAATGCTGAAAGGTACATACAGGTTTTGGAACAACATATGCTGCCATTTAAGGGCTGTCTTTTTCATGGACGCCCCTGCTTATTTAAGCAAGACAATGCCTAGCCACATTCAGCACGTGTTACAACAGCATGGTTTCGTAAAAAAAGAGTGCGGGTGGTTTCCTGGCCCGCCTGCAGTCCAGACCTGTCTCCCATCGAAAATGTGTGGCGCATTATGAAGCGTAAAATATGACAGCGGTGACCCCGGACTGTTGAACGACTGAAGCTCTACATTAAACAAGAATGGGAAATAATTCCACTTTCAAAGCTTCAACAATTCAATCAATCAATCAATGTTTACTTACATAGCCCTAAATCACTAGTGTCTCAAAGGGCTGCACAAACCACAACACAAAGCACTACGACATCCTCGGTAGAGCCCACATAAGGGCAAGGAAAACTCACACCCAGTGGGACGTCGGTGACAATGATGACCCAATGATGACTATGAGAACTTTGGAGAGGACGAAAGCAATAGATGTCGAGCGAGACTAACATGATACTGTGAAAGTTCAATCCATAATGGATCCAACACAGCCGCGAGAGTCCAGTCCAAAGCGGATCCAACACAGCAGCGAGAGTCCCATTCACAGCGGAGCAAGCAGGAAACCATCCAAAGCAGAGGCGGATCAGCAGCGCAGGGATGTCCCAAGCTGATACACAGGCAAGCGGTCCATCCTGGGTCCCGACTCTGGACGAGCGGTCCATCCTGGGTCCCGACTCTGGACAGCCAGTACATCATCCATGGCCACCGGATCGGACCGGACCCCCTCCACAATTAGTTTCCTCAGTTCCCAAATGTTAATTGAGTGTTGTTAAAAGAAAAGGTGATGTAACACAGTGGTGAACATGCCCTTTCCCAACTACTTTGGCACGTGTTGCAGCCATGAAATTCTAAGTTAATTATTATTTGCAAAAAATGAATAAAGTTTATGAGTTTGATCATCAAATAGGTTGTCTATGTAGTGCATTCAATTGAATATGGGTTGAAAATGATTTGCAAATCATTGTATTCCGTTTATATTTACATCTAACACAATTTCCCAACTCTTATGAAAACAGGGTTTGTAGAACAGTAAGGCATCAGAGGGTTGGTTTTGAACTGGTCAAGTCCATAGCTTTTGATATATGTTGTGGCGTACCCCAGGGATCGATACTGGGACCAATTAGCAAAGGACTTAAAGTTAGTAACACACGGTAACTAATGCAAAAAAATAAGGGGAAGAGAAGGTCTGAAAAAAATAAACTATCCTTGAATCGAAATGAACTTAAACTCTTCTTCAGACAGAGTAGAAAAGCACTTATGGACTTATGATGCTTTTTAGAGCCACTTTTTCCAGAGGAAGGCATGCCCTCAAAAACGGCGTGCTCTTTTGCGGTCCTGCCGCCACAAACCCAACAAGACATTTAAAGATTACGTTTCGTTCTGTAATACCGATAAGGCCGTGCCTGCAGGAGGAGGCAGGGATGCAGAACCAGGACCGCAGTGAGCCCCGGGCGAGCCCACGCACATCTCAACGTGTGGCTGATAGCTTCGGTGCACAAATCGAGAGTCGTGCCGGTGCTAAATATAGACAATGGTTTTATGTAAGCAGAGGTGAATCATTTTTTGTCCACACGTTTCATGGCGTTTACTCGCATGTCCGAGAGGTGGCGCTACATGCAGGTAAATAACGACCGTGTGGATGCTTGTCTTTGTGGGGACCAACTTTTGAGTAGGATTCTAGTCGTAAATGAGGTTGTATCACAAAGGTATGATATAATAATGGAAGATTCTACTATACAACATTATGTGCATGCATTACACAACATCTGCAATGTTGGAAATGTATAAAAAGGTCTAGCTTTGATTTTTTAATACCACATTCACATGCAAAACCTCCGCCTGTTCCCAACCATCTATCTCCCCTCAAATCAACCGTGTTGCCCTCCGTTACATCAGATTAAAAAATCTCTCAAACCCATGCCAGCATTTAAAATAGCTTCTACTGGGAACGAAGATTTATTCCATTGTGTGACCTTGCATTTTTATACTCCCCCATAGATCATTGTTTCAAATGCATATTATTTATTCATGTGAAGTTATGTCCTGTACTTGAACGCAAGCATTGACCTTCTGTTTGTTATCAAGTCAATAAAAACGAATAAAAAATAAAACTAAACAAAATTAAATGATTACAATTGTTGCTTATTTGCAATTGATATAACCTGCTTTGTTTTTCATCATAAGCGACAAGCAAAGTATTATTGAAGCAACAGTGACATCTAGTGGTAGACTTAGGTTATCGCAGAGACTAAACACAATAGCAAAAGTCCAAAGTTTTGTTGAAAATGTTGCTTTATTGCTCTTATTAAATGCAAGCGTTGGTACAAATCTGGAATGTTTGGTAGGGTAAATGTTTATCGTTATAGTTGTGTACAATTACAACTGTAATAAATGGGTTTACTTTCCAGTCAATGGTGGAATAATGACATGCAATGTTGCAATACATGTTGTCTACTTCTACATCCTTTATTTGCAAAATGGTCAAAATTATTGAATAGTTCACACTAAAACGGGTGGGTTTATTGTGCTAAACATGAGTTTGAAAACATAAAGGCCTTAATGCAAGCATTGCTAATCCTACAATGGCTGTGGTTTATTTAATCTCGAGGCTGGTGATGCGAACATCTCCTCCGACCCTGATGACGGAGTACTTCTCTGCACCCATACGGTTGGGAAAATGGATTTTAGAGCCGTCCGACATAGTGATCTGGAACTCCGCCGGTGTGAACAAAATAGTGATCTGGGACAGAGAAGGGAAAATAATTGTGAAATTGGTTGCTCATTGAAATACAGTCCAGTCCCTTCTTTGACTGTAGTGTACAGTATAGACCAAGGGTGTCAAAGTCATTTTAGCTCATGGGCCGCATGGAGGAACATTGTTTCCTTTGTTTTACTTTGGCCAAAAATAGAACAAGCACATTATGAAAATGCACAGATCACAAATAATCCTCTGGACAAAACTATTCAAGTTTGTTGAAAATTCTGAGGAAATTGGTGCAGTGTCAAAAACTGAATGAGCTTAGACTTTGGCTTAGTGTATCTACAAAGCCAGGATTAAACTTTCAGTCATAGTCTTTCTGGGATTGAACAAAAAATACAGCTTGTAAACTCTTCTAGGTATCAACCACCTTGTGTCCACGTGTCAATCCAGTGCTAACTCAACAAACCATACGAAACGGAGGTAAAAACTATTCAAAAGGGTCAACTACACTTTTTCCGTATTTTATATTTTAGGGCAACGAGGGTGCCAAAAGACGATGTGATCGAAGCTGAAGCCATAAAACATGGGTCGAGGAGGAGGAGCCACAGTCCCCCTTTACTGTGTACCTCTTGCTTGCAACTGTTTGCTTGCCTAACATAATTGCTATCATGACATACATAGGAACCATTTAAAACAGCAGTTTATTGCGTTAAAAAAATAAAAAATGCATCTCATTGTACTAATAGGCAAACTCCCCACGCAGGCCGGAAAATAAACCTGGTCGTACGTTTGATACCCCTGGTATAGATATTTAAACTTTTTTGTTTTTCAAATTCATTTTATTGTCATAGTGTTTTATTAGTGTCATAAATAAGGCAAGCATTATCTAAAAGTGAATGTTCAATTAACATTACATAGCATTGTCTTGTATATAATTTGCTTTAGGTTTTCTTTCAAATTAAAATTATATATTTCCAATGATTACTATACATTCTTGTACTTGTTCTCTAAAAATTATATCATAATGTTTATGAACCATAATAATAATGACAATAGTGCAGAAAATGGGAAATAAATAACAATAATATAATCAATCATGATAATAATGGTAATTTTCAAATCCAGGCTGAAAACATCTTTAATTGTGCAAATGACAACTAAAATTATTTTATCTACACTATTTGATTTTAGTTATAATAGTTTCATGGTGATTTAATTTTATGTGGTTAATTAAAATAATGATGATTTTTATCCTTTTGTTTGGTTTTAGTTTTGCCTTCTTATAATTTTCTGTAGAGCACTTCGAACTGCCTTGTGTATGAGTTGTGCTATAATAATAAACGTCCCACGCCGTGCATGATAACAATCAGTATTAATTATAATTAATAATATTATCAATAGTGTAGAAAAAAATGGGGTGAACATTAAAATTGTATAATCATTATTTCAGACAAACAAACATGTACTTTATAATAAGGATAAATATTTGTCCGTAATGATGATAATAAAATAATAATAGCAATAAAAATATTAAAAGATGTTGCATCATTATTAAAATTAATATACATTTTTTTTACAATCATTATTTTTATGTACTGTAATAAGTATTATACAATAATAATCTTATAATTAAAGTTAAAGTTCCAATGATTATCACACACACTAGGTGTGGCGAAATTATTCTCTGCATTTGACCCATCACCCTGGGAAATGAGGGGGGCATCAAGCAGCAGCGGTGGCCGCGCCAGGGAATCATTTTTGATTTAACCCCCAATTCCAACCCTAGATGCTGAGTGCCAAGCATGGGTCCCATTTTTATAGTATTTGGTATGACTCAGCCGGGGTTTGAACTCACAACCTACCGATCTCAGGGGGGACACTCTAACCACTAGGCCAGTGGTCCTCAAATGGGGGTACGCCAAGGCGTACGTGAGATTTAAAAAAAAATATTTTAAAGATAGCAACAGTTAAAAAATCCTTTATAAATATATTTATTGAATAATACTTCAACAAAATATGAATTTAAGTTCATAAACTGTGAAAAGAAATGCAACAATGCAATATTCAGTGTTGACAGCTAGATTTTTTGTGGACATGTTCCATAAATATTGATGTTAAAGGTTTTCTTTTTTTGTGAAGAAAAGTTTAGAATTAAGTTCATGATGCCAGATGGATCTCTATTTCAATCCCCGAAGAGGACACTTTAAGTTGATGATTACTTCTATGTATGGAAATATTTACTTATAGTTGAATCACTTGTTTATTTTTCAACAAGTTTTATATATTTTTTTCCAAATAGTTTAAGAAAGACCACTACAAATGAAGTTAAAAAGTCAAAGTTAAAGTTAAGTTAAAAGTTAAAGTTAAAATGAGCAATATTTTGCACTGTTATACAATTTAATAAATCAGAAACTGATGACATAGTGCTGTATTTTACTTCTTTATCTCTTTTTTTCAACCAAAAATGCTTTGCTCTGATTATGGGGTACTTGAATTAAAAAAATGTTCACAGGGGGTACTGAAAAAAGGTTGAGAACCACTGCTCTAGGCCACTGAGTAGGTTTATTATTAATGATAGTAATTATCATCATTATAGAGAAATAATCATTATTATTATTATTATTATTGTCATTATTATTATGTATTTGTGAAAATAATAATATTATTATTATAATAGTAATAATTATTATTAGAAATATTGTACTGTACTTTCTTGTACTCATTCCTTTTTTTAAATGCATATATTACACTTAAGTGTACCGTATTTTTCGGAGTATAAGTCGCACCTGCCGAAAATGTATAATAAAGGGAAAAAACATATATAAGTCGCACTGGAGTACAAGTCGCATTTTTGGGGGGAAATTTATTTGATAAAACCCAACACCAAGAATAGACATTTGAAAGGCAATTTAAAATAAATAAAGAATAGTGAACAGGCTGAATAAGTGTACGTTATATGATGCATAAATAACCAACTGAGAAGGTGCCTGGTATGTTAACATAACATATAGAACATGCTATGCGTTTACCAAACAATCTTTCACTCCTAATTGCTAAATCCCATGAAATCTTGTACGTCTAGTCTCTTACGTGAATGAGCTAAATAATATTATTTAATATTTTACGGTAATGTGTTAATAATTTCACACATAAAATGATCCTGAGTATAAGTCGCACCCCCGGCCAAACTATGAAAAAAACTGCAACTTATAGTCCGAAAAATACGGTACTAGGTAATGACGTTAAAAAAAAAAGTTATAACAATAAAATAATATACTATATCACATATAATTTAGAAACCTTTAAATTAATTAAATTATACTTTTTTTAAATATAATGTACCGCCACAAAATATATTATGACATCATCATTATGCCATAAACGTCTTTCCTAATTATTGCTGGGTACACTCCCTTCCAACGGGTTTTTAATTTAAGTTCGAATTAAAGTTAAAGTACCAATGATTGTCACACAAGCTTAACTTAAAATGAAAGACTCTCACCTTAAACTCCTCGCCCTGGCGGAATGGGAAGCCTCCCTCCCGGTGCTCTTCACACCATTTGCCGTCCTGGTAAGAGTTACACACCACGGCGTTCTGATCTCCGAGGGCGTCGAACCGTGGGTTGATATGCATGGTGATGTCCTTCTCGTTGGGGCCGATATTCAATGCAAAACTGCAGCACACAGATTGAAGCAAGTGAACAGTTGCCCTTTTGGGGATAATTTGCTAATATAAAAGGGTTATGCCATTGAAATAACTTACTGTGTAGCATTAGGCTGCGGCTTTCCGACTATGGTCAAGGTCTGCCCAACTTTGAAGGACATGTTCTGAACCATCATGCCCTGTGCAGAAAAACACACACAAATAGCATATTATGAGTAATAGCTAAACATTGCCACTCCATAAGAACATACAGTACAACTTTTCATTTAAGTTTAACTTCCCCTGCTGGTTCTGCCCCATTTTCCTCTCTACACCACATTTTGGCAGAGGTTGGAGATGTTGAGGATCTAATTATGATATACGGTGGAACTATTTCCGCAGAGAGAAGAAAATAGGCTGCAAATGCTTGTGTGCACGCGGCACTAACAGTTGAGCTGTGCCATGATTAAAACATCAACATTGTGTTATTGGGTTGCGAGTCACATGTCCCCGATTGGTTTGTCACTCCTGTCAAATGGTGTATCATGGGGTCTGTTACCGGGGCAACGCAGAGGAATAAAGCAGCCATTTCAGGGTATAATTTTGGAACATGCAAGCTAATCCTTTTAAGGGTTTTGGAATCAACCCTTTGGAACCAAAATAAAAAGCAATGCAAGTGAGTCGAGTTTCAGTGCTGGTAACAAATGGAAGATTTAACTGCCAACATATGTGAAAGATCAGCCAGTCCAGGAATGGAAAAGCAGGCTTGAGGAAATAGAATGGCTGCAACATTCTTTCCAATGTCGAGTCCAACTGCAAAGTGGGCGAGTGCAACACACGGCTTTGTCTGCCGAGTTGCCTTTTACACAGAACACTCAGTGACAAAATATAATGGTCTCTAGTACTTATGTAGCGCTTCCCCCCCCCCCCAACATACCTGGAATGAAGCTAATGTACAGTTGCGATTAAAAGTTTACATACACTTGTAAAAAACATATTGTCATGGCTGTCTTGAGATTCCAATAACTTCTACAACTCTTATGTTTTTGTGATAGAGTTATTGGAGCACATACTTGTTGGTCACAAAAAACATTCATGAAGTTTGGTAGTTTTAGGAATTTATTATGGGTCTACTGAAAATGTGACCAAATCTGCTGGGTCAAAAATATACATACAGCAATGTTAATATTTGGTTACATGTGCCTTGGCAAGTCTCACTGCAATAAGGCGCTTTTGGTAGCCACCCACAAGCTTCTGGCAAGCTGCAGGTTGAATTCGTGACCACTCACCCAGACAAAATTGGTGCAGTTCAGCTAAATTTGTTGGTTTTCTGACATTGACCTGTTTCTTTAGCATTGTCCACACGTCTAAGTCAGGACTCTGGGAAGGCCATTCTAAAACCTTAATTCTAGCCTGATTTAGCCATTCCTTTACCACTTTTGATGTGTGTTTGGGGTCATTGTCCTGTTGGAACACCCAACTGTGCCCAAGACCCAATCTCCAGGCTGTGGATTTTAGGTTGTCCTGAAGAATTTGGAGGTAATCCTCCTTTTCATTGTCCCATTTACTCTCTGTTAAGCACCAGTTCCATTGGCAGCAAAACAGGCCCACAGCATAATACTACCACCACCATGCTTGACGGTAGGATTGGAGTTCCTGGGATTAAAGGCCTCACCTTTGCTCATCCAAATATATTGCTGGGTATTGTGGCCAAACATCTTAATTTCTATTTCATCTGACACCACATGGACAAAGTTAAGACCTTCTGGAGAAAAGTTTTGTGGTCAGATGAAACAAAAATTGAGACATTACTATAGAAATTAAACTTAAAATGTATTTCAGATTAGTTAGTGTATATCGTATCTTGCAGTATCCACGAAACATGACTCCTCACACAGCCATCATTGTCTATTGCTGGCGACACACGTGCGGTATTTGTGTCTTACCTACAGTACAACATGGTGGTCTGAGACTGCACGAGGACTGCCGGCGCGGGGCATGAGCGACATGTTTTATTTAAGGTAGCGAGAATAATCGACATTGAATCAACAGTGCGGTTTGAATTACTGAAAAACCCTAATAGCATGAGGCAGTAAATATATATATATTTTTTTTCCTGTCGTCAAATCCGATTTGTCCAGCCTCATCTTTGGCCTGCTGGTCAATCAAATGTGTTTACAGGAAACAACACTTTAATCGGACCTGATCAGAGGTGGGTAGAGTACGGTAGTCAAAATTACCCAAATAAGAGTACTATTACTTTATATCAGCAGTGTCACACTTATTTTCATTGAGGGCCACATTGCAGTTATTGTGGCCCTCGGAGGGCTGTTTGTATCAGTAGATAACATGAAAATAGACGTGTGGCTTCGCTTCATGATGTTATTACACAATTGCCTACACTTTTGATTACAGTTTTATATATATTTGTACGTACACTGTAAAAATAAATCTGGATTTTGCTGGTTTTTACAGCATTTACTTTAAGTGGACAAACATACCACAGTTTTTTTAAGGTAAAATTCTGGCAACTGAGATTACCGTAAAATCTATCGTCATTTTTACAGTGTGAGTATTATTTTTATTTTAAAATTTGGAATGTATGATAATACAATATTTACATCAGGGGTGTCCAAAGTGCGGGCCGGGGGCCATTTGCGGCCCCCAGCTAATCGTTTACCGGCCCGCCACACATTCTGCAAAAATTTCAAAATTGGTAGTATTGCAAAAAATAAAAAATAAACTTTAAAAAAAAGTGGAATGAGGTGAAATCTAATGAGAAAAAGTGGCAATGTTGACACAAAGCTGCCATGCAGGCATTTTTTTTTCCTTTTGTCTTTATTTTCTTTTTTTTTCCATTGCTAAAAAACAATAACAAATATTGCATATGTTGAGTGGTTGCTTTATAAAAACATCAACGTTTTGACAAAAGAGCATAAAACAAAATAGTTCAAACTTAAAATCGACAGATTTATCGGAAGTTGATCTTGAAATTTAAATGTTAAAAGTAAAAAGAAAACTAATAAAAATGCATCACTTTATGAGTGGGGAACCTTTCGGATCTCAAATATATTTAGCAGGATTTTATTTATGTTATTACTCAAAAATATTAAATAATTAAAATCAATGGTGTCCTGCATTATTGATATTTGAGGGCTTTAATTGCTAAATAAAGGAAACTCCTGAAGGAATCAATAAATTACTATCTATCTATCGATATAAATACTGCATATTTCAGTTTTACGATAAAAAACAAAGTTGTCTTTGACAGAAAAGGCATAAAACCTCATTTGTTTTACTTTATATCAACCTCAAGTTGATATGCAGATTTACTGTAAGCATTAAATAAAAAATAATAATAATAATTGGACTTATTATTATTATTTTAGTAACTGCAAACCTTTATGCTCCCCAGGAGCCCTTAGGATAAAAAAAAAATCCATATATTTTGTTATGGTTTGAAAATGAAAAATATCAAAATGGCCCCCGCATGCTTAAATTTTTCCGTGTGCTGCCCCCTGTGGAAAAAGTTTGGACACCCCTGATTTACATTATTTGATCATATTCAAGTTCACATAAAAACAATTGTATGTAGTACATGCATTTTTTTTGTCAAGTAGTTTTTTGACACATTTCTCGGCTTTCCCAGCCACATAAAATGATGTGGTGGACCAGACCTGGCCCCCGGGCCTTAAGTTTAATGTTTCGTGTACTTTAGAGTAATATGACTCAAGCAAAAAGTATCCATGCAAACATTTACTTGAGTTAAAAAAGTACTAAAGTTTTGGGTAAATCTTAAGTAACTTCGGTTAGGGTTAGGGTTAACCCTAACCCTAACCCTAACCCTAACCCTTGTTTAGTTGCTAATATTTTTAATAGTACATACACTAAAGATGTGCATATGTACTACGAACGATGAAAGATGCGCACTTTACAGTCACCTATGACGTTAAAACTGGACCAACGTTAACAAAAAGTAAGCTAAAACATAAAAAAACAAAAAAACATCTACAACTTATGACAACCTGTTTTCTCTAGTTGGAAGTGGAATTATGCAGATTGAAATGTGGACATTTCTACTGACACCGAAAGGGAATAAGCGGTAGAAAATGGATGGATGGACAGATGACAGCGCATGATATGAATGTTATTTTTCCTAGTTTCTAAGTACACATTGAAGAGTTGTGCTTCCTGGTCTGATGCCATCCCACTTTTTACAGTGTGGAGTTGGAGTGTGCTCATGCCAGGTTTGGTTTGATTGGTTAAATGGAGTCAAATGTCACTAGTGCTGGATTGGTAAAACAGGGTCATGTGACCCACTGGAAGACGTCCGTCTTTAATTCATACTTGCCAACCTTGAGACCTCCGATTTCGGGAGGTGGGGGGTGGCGGGCGTGGTTGGGGGCGGGGCGTGGTTAGAGTCAAGTATTTCATATATAAATATATATAAGAAATACTTGACTTTCAGTGAATTCTAGCTATATATATATATATATATATATATATATAATAAATACATTAACACTGAAATTCAAGTATTTACACATATACACACACATAACATTCATCTACTCATTGTTGAGTTAAGTGTTGAATTGTCCATCCTGGTTCTATTCTCCGTCACTATTTTTCTAACCATATGCATGTACAGTAGATGGCAGTATTGTCCTGTTTATGAGTGTCACAACATTGCTGTTTACGGCAGACAAACTGCTTTACGGTAGACGAAAACATGACTGCTGTTGTTGTGTGTTGTTACCACGCTGGGAGGACGTTAATGAAACTGCCTAACAATAAACCCACCTAAGACACCAAGAACTTTGCCCTCGATCATTCTACAGTTATAACGTCATTGGGCAGACACGCTGTTTATATTGTGGGAAAGCGGACATAAAAACAAGCTGTCCTCACTCAGGTCCGCATGGAGCTGGAGGGGGCGTGGCCTTCAGCTCTGCCTGAATTTCGGGAGATTTTCGGGAGAAAATTAGTCCCAGGAGGTTTTCGGGAGAGGCGCTGAATTTCGGGAGTCTCCCGCGAAATCCGGGAGGGATGGCAAGTATGGTCTAATGAGCCAAATGAATGCGTCTTTGCAAGCAGAAATCAATAGATTAAAAATAAATATAATGATGATACAGTAGGAAGGGGATTAATTTTGCACTATCCACCTTAGCCACCAGACAAGCAGTAGAATGTTGAATACTGTATCTTAAATTTAGTTTTTTGGCAATTCCAATTTTGACCATAGCGTCCAAGGCTACACAGTTTGTTTGAACTCTGTATAATTAAAGGCCTACTGAAATGAGATTTTCTTATTTAAACGGGGATAGCAGGTCCATTCTGTGTCATACTTGATCATTTCGCGATATTGCCATATTTTTGCTGGAAGGATTTAGTAGAGAACATCGACGATAAAGTTCGCAACTTTAGGTCGATAATAAAAAAGCCTTGCCTCCACCGGAAGTCGCAGACGATTACGTCACCCGTCTGAGGGCTCCTCACATCCTCACATTGTTTATAATGGGAGCCTCCAACAAAAAGAGCTATTCGGACCGAATAAACGACAATTTCCCCATTAATTTGAGCGAGGATGAAAGATTTGTGGATGATGATATTGATAGCGAAGGACTAGAAAAAAAAAAAAAAAAAAGGTTAAAAAAAAGGCGATTGCATTGGGAGTGATTCAGATGTTTTTAGA